>NC_141029.1:40170625-40336250 GCF_052040795.2 Danio rerio | reverse complement strand
GTATTTGTCTTTAAGGTGAAACTTTTTGTGCAGCCATTTTGGACAAAACTCCCTGAAAGAAAAGATCCTGTATCTTAATGGGGCTCTTTTAGTATAGTAAAACATAAATTAAAAAACATAAACCCGGCTTGCCTGAGTCAGATCCAAGAAATGATGGGCTTGTGTAAGGCACTCTGTAAATCTGGGGATGTCCTGGGCTCCTGCCTGTACAGAAAATAAGCACAACTGATCAGTGAATTTATCTGTTATGTGTCAGTGTCAGCTGTATTGTTGACAATATGTACCTCAAGAAATGCTTGTACTGCAAATGCAGTGTCCCATAGCTGTGATCCGTTTGTTCCCTGACAGAATGAAATAACAAAATAGTTATTTAATTACATATATAGCCTCTTTGAATTTTCAGATATTTGAAAATTAATTGAATATCAAATATTTTCCGAATGATGTTTAACAGAGCAAGACATTTTTCACAGTATCTCCTATAATTATTTTTCTTGTGGAGAAAGCCTTTTTTTTTACTTATAAGTCTTATTTTTTTATTTTGGCTAGAATAAAAGCAGTTTTTATTTTTTTAAACACCATTTTAAGGTCAAAATTATTAGCACCTTTAAGCTAAATTTTTAGATAGTCTACAGAACAAATCACTGTTGTACAATGATCTGCCTAATTGCCCTTACCTGCCTAGTTAAACTAATTCACCTAGTTAAGCCTTTAATTGTCACTTTAAGCTGTATAGAAGTGTCTTGAAAAATATCTAGTAAAATATTATTGACTGTAATCATGGCAAAGATAAAATAAATCAGTTATTAGAAATGAGTTAATAAAACTATTATGTTTATTAACTATTATGTATGATTAACATCTTCTTTCCGTTAAACAGAAATTAAGGGAATAAATATACAAGAGGGTAAATAATTCAGACTTCAACTGTTTAAAACATTGTTTCTCTTATCAAACAAAACATCCCAATAACTCACCTGCATTTTCATGCCATCCAAACCCAGCCTGGGAAATAGGGTAAAGTGGAAAAAAAAACAAGACCAAAAAGTAAATAAAAAAAAAATCACAAAAGGAAGTCAGAAGGCATTTTTATACTGATATAAGATACACTATTATTCGGTAAATAATAACTCACCACAGATAGTCAGGAATCCTTGAAACGTGCTTCTGGAAGGCAGGTGAAGTTGGTCCATCTACATACCAGCGTACCAACATGTTGATCGTTTTTGAGATCTAAAAAAAAAGACAGTATTACGGTCAAGAAATAGTAAATATTTTTGACAAAATAATACTAAACATGCACAGATTCACACGATAGGATCAGGCACATGCATTGATTTCAAGAGGACTTCATACTTTACACAGCACACAATTACTTTTTCACTCACCGGTCCGATGCTGATACATTTTGTGAAGCGATCGTCTGCTTTAATGTGGTCATACAGCTCCTTCACTGCTTTTTCTCTCAGTATAGTGCTGTGATGAGCTTCGTACACATTCAGGAAAACTGCACGATAAGGTTTTAATTAGTTATATGGCAATCAAAAGGTTTTAATTCCTTTTAAAGTGATGTTATACTTCTCTCACTCACAATAAGCGAAAGTAAGCAAGTTGCTGTGTGGTGTGTATAAATCACAGGCTGCAACGTTGTTCCTCTGAGCTGGCCAGTCAATAGTGGAGTAATCCTGGACGTAGAGCTCCTGTTTCAAACACAAGAAAAACATCTGGATTGGTGTGTCTAGATTGAATTCTGAATTAGATTGTTATTCTGTCATCATGTACTATACAGATACATAGCTCATCCAAAAATCTAAGAATTTATATTAGGCCACACAAAATGTAGGAGAGTTTTTTCTAAAGTAAAACATTAAAGATTTTTGGCAAAAACTGAGGTTCTTTTCGATTAATTTGCATCAGCATACCTACCTACGAATGTACAAATGATCCAGAAGATTGATTAGCTGATTTAGGTGTGTTTTCTTAGTGCTGGAATTCAACTAATTCATAGAATAGTGGGTGTCCCCCATGGTGCAGGGTTGGAGACCTCTGTCTTAAGGTTTTATGAAATTCAATTATAAGCTTTAATCAATGGTAGGGCTGCTGGTATATGAATCAATACAGCAATGTGCACATTAATCAGATTGTCTGAATTATTGTTGACCAGGAGCCACACAACACATGTGATTTGTGGAGTCACTGCAATGTTTAACCACAATAAGGTTTGTTTATCATTTGAATGTGTTTTTAAGACCTGGCTTGTCACTGAGCATTTGGGCACAAAAAATGACATGTTTGCAGGTGTAGCAAAGGTTAATTGTATTTAATAAATTTTTTTTTTGCACACTTACTGGCCACTTTATTAGGTACACCTGTCCAACTGCTCATTAACGCAAATTTCAGCCAATCACATGGCAGCAACTCAATATATTGAGGCATGTAGACATGGTCAAGACGATCTGCTGCAGTTCAAACTCAGCATCAGAATGAGGAAGAACCGGAAACCGAGGCTACAATTCGTACAGGCTCACCAAAATTGCACAATAGAACATTGGAGAAATGTTGCCTGGTCTGATGAGTCTCTATTTTTGCTGTGACATTCGGATGGTAAAATCAGAATTTAGTGTCAACAACATGAAAGCATGGATCCATCATGCCCTGTATCTTGGCACACTTTAGTACCAACTGAGCATAGTGTCAATACCCAGGCCTACCTGAGTATTGTTGCTGACCATGTTCATCCCTTTTGACCACAGTGTCTTCTGATGGCTTCTTCCAGCAGGGTAATACACCATGTCATAAAGTACGACTCATGTCAGACTGGTTTCTTGAACATGACAATGAGTTTACTGTACTCAAATGGCCTCCACAGTCACCTGGTCCCAATCCAATAGAGCACCTACTGGGCGTGCTGGAACGTGAGATTCGCATCATGGATGTGTAGCCGACAAATCTGCAGCAACTGCATGATGCTATCAAGTCAATATGGAGCAACATCTCTGAGGAATGTTTCCAGTACCTTGTTGAATCTATGCCACAAAGGATTAAGACAGTTCTGAAGGCAAAAGGGGGTCCAAACTGGTACTAGTAAGGTGTACCTAATAAAGTATAGAATATCTTCTTTCTAGTGCAGATTCTGCAGAAATATCAATTTCAAACTGAAATAAACTTTATTATACAAACCCCATTAGCAGATTATTTTGCTTGTTTTAAGAAAAAAACTCACAAAATTTTGACCTATTACTAGAAAGTGAAAACAAAACAATAATTTTACTATAATTTTTTTATATTTTGGCAAGAAATGAGACAAAATCTAAGTAAGAAAAACATTTTTGCATCGTGATTATTCTATTTCTGTACCTGAATACTTTTGAACTCTCCAGAAAAATGTCTAATAAATAGAGCTATTCAAACCAAAATTTTCACAAGACTGTTATGAAGCATTTAATGATCATCAAAATCTTAAATCCTTGAAAGTTTTTAATATTTTGATTTTTGAAAGAACGCATGTACAAGTTGCCTATATATTATATTATCTTTGTATCAAATTACAAAAAACTAATTAAAGCTTGAGCATTTGAAATGCAGAGTTGCAGGACACTAAAATTTACGTTCTTCTATCTTCTGGCTGCTGTTCTAGCATCAGTATCATACAAATTATTTTCTTTTTCTGAAGTCTTGATAACACCATCGTTAAATAACTATTTCAGGAAATAGGATTGTAAAAACATTAATTGTTTTACTCTCCTGTTCACTGCACTCTAGGTTTACCCCACTATGACGACTTCCGCTAATGAGAGAAATCCAGAAATGTGAACAGGGTCCATATGTATTGTGGAGACTGTAGTGCTTCCCACCCCTAGAGGTAAAACTCTGAAACTACACCTGTCTTAAACTGAGCACCAGAGGATCTTCATCAGCAGAGAGCCTGACTGCGTAGCAGTAGCTCATGGGCAGGTAGACCTGTCGACAGTGGCACCATAATGTGGAGGGGTGTGCTGGCATCCAGGAGGGCAAAAGCCTAATGAAACAAACCACAAAAACATATACAGTTGAACATATACACATATACAGTTGAACATATACACATATACAGTTGAACATATACACATATACAGTTGAACATATACACATATACAGTTGAAGTCAGAATTATTAGCCCCCTTTTGAAATTTTTCTTTCTTTTTTAAATATTTCCCAATTGATGGAAAATTTCACAGTATAATCCACAGGATAATATATTTTCTTCTGGAGAAAGTCTTATTTGTTTTATTTCGGCTAGAATAAAAGCAGTTTTAAATTTTTAAAAAACCATTTTAAGGTCAAAATTATTAGCCCCTTTAAGCTATATTTTTTCGACAATCTACAGAACAAACCACTGTTATAAAAAAAACTTGCCTAATTACCCTATCCTGCCTAGTCAACCTAATTAACCCAGTTAAGCCTTTAAATGTCACTTTAAGCTGTATAAAAGTGCCTTGAAAAATATCGAGCCAAATATTATTTACTGTCATCATGACAAAAATAAAATAAATCAGGGATTAGAAATGAGTTATTAAAACTATCATGTTCAGAAATGTTTCAAAAAAATCTCTCCGTTAAACAGAAATTGGGGGAAAATAAACAGTGGGGGCTAATAATTCCACATCAACTGTGTATTCAAACCTAAAAACAACAACAATCAGCCTACAAACTATTGAACTTCTTATTTACCACATCTCTGGGAAAAGCGTATTCATTCCTTCCCAGTTGTATACGTTCAGGATGGCCAACCAAAATTTGCCCCATGAGGGTATGCCTACAGCACCACCTGTGACAGAGCAGCAGAATACTGATGATAAGCACCATTTAATCTTATTTAACGGTTTATATTACTGTATGTACAGCAATCACAGACCTCTGTTGTGTAAAGCATTTCTTGCCCGAACCATATCTGGATCATCAGGCCCAACTCCCAAAATTCTCAAGGTGGTGTAACTCAAAGCTGTTCCAAACACAGTCGACTTGTCTTCAATGTGCCTGAAAAAGAATTTTGTGATGGTCACTAATTATTCCAGTCATGTTACACACTAATAGCAAGATATATATAAATATAATAGACTGTTTTTAAACGCCAGTTTGACCCTAAATTCTCATTACTGTAATACACAATGACATTTAATGTTCTGTATTTTTCAAAATTTATTAAATTTTTTAATCTTTGTAACAAGGATTATCATTGCTGGAATATTACCATTATTAACACTCATAACAATACTAATACTACTAGTAATAATAATAATTAACATTATTATTATTTAATTGCATTTAATAAATAAATACATACAATCCGTAAATTGGATTTAAATAATATACTAATTTTGGGATGGCAATAATATATAATTTTATTATGTAATATATAATATATAATAAAATATAATAGTATTATGGTATTGAAGAAAATAAATAATTGTTTTTAGATTGAAATGTGAAGTTATCTTGACAGGATTAATGAGATTTTTAAAGATAATATTATTAATACGCACAAGCCCCAGCCTCCATCAGGCAGCTGCACAGAGCGAAGATATCGAACCATTTCCTTCTTCCATGCATCTGGCAGAGGAATCTTAGCAATATGACAGGTTATGAGCAGGCCTAAGACATACAAAAAGATAATAGTATAATAATAAATCAATAATACAAAGGAAGAAATTCATTCTCTTACACGTCTAAGCTCTCTTGAATCATAGAAACACTGTATTTAAAAATGGTTTCATTTAATTAAAGTTTCATTGATTCATTCATTCATTTTCTTTTCGGCTTAGTCCCTTTATTCATCAGGGGTCGACAGAGCAGAATGAACCACCATGTCACATCCATAACGCTGGAATTGCTCAATATTAATTTGCATGTAATGACTAAACAAACCTTTCTAAGCATATACTAATGGTGTTATGGATATAAATGAATCACCTGGAAGTAAGAAAAGAGGTCCACCGTAATCTCCAGCCCAATGTCCATCTTCAGCCTGTAGTCGGCTATAGAAGTCCATTCCCTTTAATGCAGCTTCTACTGCAGTGTGTGCGGCAGGGGATGCTGAGATGAACTCGCTCTGAAATAATACAAATGCATTGTTTTAGTGTACACTTATCCTGATGATACACTGGGCAACTTGGGGAAATGATGCCATCAATATGCAACCAGGTGAGACATGTGGTAGCTAATTAGGGATATGGGTTACAGATACTATGTTGTTTTTCCATTCTTAATAGAAAAGTAGCCAAGCAGCATTGCTTTGCAAAATTGACTGGCAACATCGCTCAAAAAGGTGCCTTGTGTATCATCAGCATTAGTGTCTGTAATGTTTGTGTTTACCGTGTCCAGTCCCAGAGAGTGACGTTCCAGCATGCTCTGCGGTCTGTCCAAGCTGTCAGTCTCCTCGATGTACCTCCAGCTCTGTCTGCCGTCCACATTACTCAACCTCCAGCGGCTGAGATCTGTCGCAGGCTCCGTCTTATAGGGGCCTCCCCTTCTCCGCAAACACCTGGTTTAAAACTTTCAGTTACACTCGGAAGGGCATTTTCATTAACGAACTTGTTAATGACCAATAATACGGCTATTAAAAAATTAAGAAAGCATTTGGAAATGTATCTCTGGATTCACAGGATTTAATATGGTGTGTTTGAGCAACATGTTTATAGAAAAACATTTATTCTATAAAGGTCTGGTAGCATTTCTTCAAAGTGTTTTTCTGCCTACAAATCAGAGTCGTTCCGCCAAATACATTTCAAGAGTCATTTTATGCTCTAAATCAGTGTTTCTAAACCACGTTCTGCTCGAATCAGGTGCATTTGGTTAAAGAGACATGGAAATGTGCAGAACTGGTGGTCCTCCAGGAACGTGGTTGAGAAAATGTGCTCTAAATAATCTTTTTAAGTATAAAATAATTGTCAGTAGTTTGAACAACAAAATAAAAAGACATTTTACTTAAACACATGAAAATTAATTACAAATTCAGAGAAAATTATCATTTCCAACTGCTCAAACTTTTTTGTTTTAGAACTGTAGTTAATGTGCACCCAAATATTTTATGGAAACAAATGACAGGAAGTGAAATAACATTTCTGTAATGATAATAATAATAATAATAATAATAATAATAATATTAATGAGCTGTTTTCTGCAAGTTTAATGGAAAAAGAACATCAATAAGTTCCATCAGTACTTTTTTTTTTTATATAATTAGCAGTTTTATATTTGTGTGTCAGTAAAAAAAAAACATATTAGAAAGAGAAAAAAATCGTACTGATGCTGGTTGTGGATAGGTTATAGATATTTGAACAAAACAATATAGTAAAATTGTGAAAGAACATTAATAAGTTCCACAAGGCATTTTATATTAACTTGTGTTAGGCTTGTCAGTCCAAAAAACGAATAGTAGATATAGAAACATTGTACCGATGCTTGTTTTATGCAAATATTGATATTTGAACTAAAATAACAAACACATTTAACCCAAAATACTGCTTTTTTAAAAAACTATTTTGACATTAAAACGTTGATATTTTGTGTTGAAATTAAAATGGTTATGTTGGATTAGGTCATTTCAAGTGTCATTATATGCTCTAAATGACCTTTTTAATAGAAAAAATATAGATATAGAATGTCAGTAGTTTGAACAAACAAACTTAAAAGATGTTTCACTCAAACACATGAAAATTAATGGAAAACTCAGAGAAAATAATATTTCCAACTGCTTAAACATTTTGGTTTTGTTTCAGCCTCTTACATTTCTAAGTTTAATATTTATTCTATAAAGGTCTGATAACAATTCTTATTGCTTTTGTGCCTAAAAATCTGAGTCATTCCACCAAATCCAAGTCCAAGTAAAAATATTCACCATCAGAAAAATTTCGTTTTCACTTTGAAATGTAGATATTTTGACAAGAAACAAGACAAAATGTCTATGGAAAAAAAGGTTTTTGCATAAATCATAGTGATTAAAATGCCATATAAATACAGTGATTAAATACAATTCTGTAGCTCCTACTCTGTAACTTGATTCAAACTGAACATTGCGTGTATTTGCGATTTGCCTGTTGCGGATGCGCACATTGAGATATCAATGCTGAAACGATATATTCTGCAGCCCTAGTCGACAAGTTTACCAAATAATAAACTGAATATACTCACGTTCCCTCTGTCATCTTTGACGTGCTTGAGCAAAACTTGTAAACTCTAAAGATCCTGTCATATTTCAGCTGATCGCGGCACTGAACGCCTCCTTTAAACCGCGTGGGAAACGTAGTTTTTTTAACCCCCGGTGTCAACCCAGAGCGTCAACTCCAAACTACGTTTCCCACAATACTTAGCGCTGCCTTCCGAGCGCGATATCGCATGGAGAGACATGACCAGAGGACAAACCAGCCAATCACAAGAAACAAACACAGCAAAATGGGCGTGATTTTCGAGTTCACGCCAACCACATGGAAAATGTTATGAATAATTAATCTTATGTTAATACCAGTTTAGATCGTAGTAATATAAGCATCTTTACAATTGTTGCAGAGTGATTCTCAGCATAAGGGAATTAATTTAACAAAAGGCTGAAAATGTTTACTAAAAACACCTTTATCGTTGTCAAAAAATATACATTTTAAATACAAAATCATATTTGCAATGAACAAAACACACTTAATATTCAGAAACACGTACGCCTGAAAAACAAACAAACGCACAAACTCTAAATTAAATGTTTAAGAACAAGAAAAACACACTTAGCATGCATTTAAATTTAGGGATGAGATGCATGACAATCATTTTCATTGAATCCAAAATAAAACAAAATAAAAACATCAAAAATAAAACTGCTGACTAATTAAGCAGCCAATAAAAGACATTCTGTTTCAAATAAAGAGACGGGAACTGCCATTTAGCAGCTTATGTTAAACTAAAACACCTTCAGTTGTCAACAATATCTAAAAGACAGTTCAACTTGAGGCCACACGCACGTTCTTCCTCTCGCTGACTTGATAACTCTCTTTTCAAGTCCTCAAAGCGCTGGAATAAAGGCACCGGCCTGCTTTTATCATTACGAGATGCAATCTTGTCCAAATCGTCCATTTCCTTTAAAAGACACACAAAAAACACACATCTTTAAAGCATTTGTGATGAAAGCTTTGTTTATTATTAGCACTAGTTCTCCTGGAATACTGTACCTGTATGTGGACGGCAGCAGAAGGCCTCTTGCTGGTGGTCAAAACTAGAGGAGGTGAAGACAGGAGGGTGGATGGGAGAAAGAGAGGTAAGGAAGCAGAAGACAAAGCATCCGCCTCAATTCGTCGCCGAATCTGCTCTCCGATTCTAGATATGAATGTTAAAGAATAAAATCAGCACATTACAGAAAAAAAAGTGATTCCTTTAATGCATGTTGAAACAATAGGTCACCATTCATTCATTCATTCATTTTCTTTTCAGCTTAGTCCCTTTATTAATCTGGGGGCGCCACAGCAGAATGAACTGTCACAATAGGTCACCAAAAAATTACAATTATTTACTCGCTCACAGACCATGCAAGATGCAACTGGTGAACTATTGAGGATAATTTAGGATAGATGAGAAACACCTTTCACTTGTTTTATAACGGTTTAGAGTTTCTTTTTTCTTTTGAACACAAAATATATTTTGAAAAAAAGTTGGAAACTAGTAGACATTGACTTCCATTGTATTTTATTGTCCGACTATGATGGTCAAATATCTACTTGTGTGTTCAACAAAAAAAACACTTAAATTTGGAACAACTTGACAGAATAAATGTTAATTATTGAATGTATTATTCCTTAACGTTAAATGTGGGAGAAAAAGAAAGAAAGCAAAAAATGAATGAAAGAAAAAAAGAAACAAAAAAAAAACTAATTTAAGAAAGTAAGAAGGAAAAGAAAGAAAAAAGAAACAAATTTAAAAAAAGAAAAATATGTAATAAAAAAAATTAATGAAAAAAATAAAAGAAATATAAAAATAATAAGAGAAGAAAAATAGAAAGAAAAGAAAAATGAAGTAAAGAAAGAAACAAGCAAAGAAAAAAAGAAAAATCAATTAAAGAAACAAACAAACAAAAAAACAAGCAAAGAAAAAAGAAAGAAAAAGAAAGATAGAATGAATTAAAGAAAGAAAAAGAAATTAGAAGAAAAAAAAGAAAAAGAAAAAGGCAAAAGAAAGAAAAAAAGAAAGAAAAATGTATTAATGACAGAAAAAGAAATAAAATGAATTAAAGAAAGAAATTTAAAAGAAAAAAGTACAAAAAATACAAAAATTAAGAAAAAATGAATTTAAGAATGAATAAGAAAAATGAATTTACTAAAGAAAGAAAGAAAGAATGAAAAAAGAAAGCAAGCAAGCAAACCTCTGTCCCTCAGCATTCATCTCCTGAACGGTTGAGAGTGTATGTTGAAGTCTCTCCATTATGGGAGACTGTGTGCTGTCTGGAGCAAACATCCTATTCATTTTTCTGTCAGATGATACTTTCCCAACCAGCTCAACAACATCTGTTTCCTTTATAAACACAAAAGTTAAGATTTATTGCATTTTAAGGAAGAATCACAACTTTTCAGAGCTGTCAATTCTGTTCAACTGTACCTGTATGTGGGCAGTGCCAGCAGCAGGATGTTTTCTCAAAGCAAGGGGAAAAGAAGAACGGCGCAAAGGATTTTCTCCAGCCCGATGCTGTGTCTGCTCTCCAATCCTACAGATAGAAGTAATGGTTAACATCCCAAAAAGGCAACATTCAAAGAGTTAGTTCACCTCAACATTTATTTCTGTTACGAAGTCATAAGGAATGTTTTGACAATGTTTTTGGTTCCTTTTCTGAACTTTGAACATCTCAGCACTGTTTCTCTCAATGGAGATAATTAGATTATATTAATTTGTGTTCAGAAGACGAACGGGTGTCTTGAAGGACTGCAACAACTTAAAGCGTCCGTGAAGTGCTTTAAAATGTTAATGTTTATTCCACGTTTGATGTAATTTCAACCAAAACATTGAGAGGGTGGGACATAGTGTAGCTCCTCCCCTTTAAAAAAACAGCCAATAGTGTTTTGTTTTTCACTGCTCTGCCAGTGGGAGTGGTTGAGCTGAAGCAAATGTGGAGCTTCTTAAAGAGGGCGGGACATGTCAGATACTAGAGAGCATTTGATTGGTCATGATTCGATGAAAAACTGAAGTATGAGGTGACGTTAATAAAATCTATTAAGGCGGAAGTGATCAATTAAAAGCTTTACATGTTAATATCAATTCTATATCTCTAAATGCAAATTAATTAACTCCTATTAACTGTTAAAGCTTACCTCTGGCTCTCAGCATTCATATCACGGAGGGAAGACAGCATCTGTTTAAACTTCTGCTCAATGGGAATCTGTGCAGTATCTTCAACAGTTGGACGTTCCTCTATATCTATGTGACTCTGAAACAGCTTCTGTCTGAGGTAAAGTCTGGTCGCAGGGGAATGCTTGACTTTACACCTACAAGGAAAGGTTTCAAATTGTTACTCTTTTATTGTGCGTCTGTAATGAAGTTAATATTACATGCGCATAACAGTGATAGTTACACTTCTGAGGCCTGCCGTTTCTCCTGGTACGTCTGTTTCACAGCCTCAATCCAAATATCAGGGGGCTGAAAACTCTTCAGGCTGTCTTTGTTAAAATATACAAGAATCTCGCCATCATCTGTGAGGGCATCTATGAAGATTGCAAGCACAACATACATTTTAATAACAAAGAATTAAGCCAAAGGTTATGCATTTAGTTTCCAATCTGTTACTTACCTTTTGCCACCAGAGTGTCCAAACTCCAGTCCTTCATGCGATGCTCTACACACAGGCATATGATGTCATCCCAAGGAATTTCATGAAAGGACGGTCCAGCCTTCTCATAGTCATCTTCGTCTGCGTGTTGGTAGTTCACTCTTCTAAGCAGGTTCTCCAAGCGAGACATTAGAATGGGCTGGCTTAAGGGCGAGGTGGGGATCTGCGATACATACTGGAATATAGAGGCACATAAATGTGGCCAGGAAGCTGTGGAACAATGGAGGAAATTTTTAATTAGTTATGTTAATATATAAATTCGTAACATTTAGTTAGAGTTGTGTTAAGGCTCAACAATCTACTGAAATGTACTGGAATCTACACTAAGCATACATTATAGGTTGTTTTCATATGATGATATTGATGATGTGTGAAATTCAGACGGAGGCCAGAAAGTGGTTCTTCTACATAGTAACATTTTGATGTTTTGATAGCGATTCCTGTTGTTTATAATTGTTTAAATCAGCCAAGAAAAGAAATGCCGAACAGCTTTTATAGACTTCCATAAGTTGTAGCTCATACAGGGGCGAAAGTTCAAGACACTGGCTGAAAAATGGAAGAACAGGTGGCATGATTAAACATTTTTTCAATAAATCCATGTGTACAAACTTTTTTTATTACGATAAGTCGTTTGACAACAACAATAAAGATTATATACATGCCTAGCTATGTGTATAAATGTTAATGAGTCATATATAAATCAGATACAAAACACCAGCATACTTATACAAAATCCAGGAGAATATAAATAACGAACCCTATCATGTAATCGCTGCAATGAAATTACCATCTTGTTTTGCAATAATCCATGTCTTTACTGGTGCTTCGGAAGAGTAAACAACCGTAACGTGAACATCGAGATGCGCAGCAGCGGTAAATATTTGTTTATGGTAAGTTCATCGATATAAAAAAAAAAGAATTGTAACCCTTGCGATGTTAAATACTGCCCTACTGTTCATTAAACATATGCAATACTTTCTCCATTTGCATTTGTACACAGCAACTTATAACCAGTATATTTATAACAAATCTGTACAGGCAATTTAACATCCAGATCTCTTTAACTAACTGCATCTCTGTTTAATGTTTATAGTCTTTTTTCATATTTATTTTGTGTTGTCACTTGTCACTTTATGTACACTGGAAGTTTCTGTAGCCCACTTGTTCATGAAGCACACTTGGCAATAAAACTGATAAAAAACTGATTCTGATTCAAGCAGCAAACTGCTATAGAAAACATAACCTACCATCAACAGGAGGGAGATCCCACTCAGGAAGCTGCCGACTGAGGATGCTTCTCCTCAGCCACTGCAGGTGTTCTGGAGAGTTCCAGGCCTGGTGAGGAATCAGCTCACTGTTCTCTGGGAGAGAGAATTCAGGAGGTGGCCAGCAGAGCGCAGACAGGTGCTCTGATGAAACCACACCTGACAGAAAACTCAGCACACTGTTGCAGAGCTCCACAATAGGCTCTGGATGCTGAGATGGAAGACCTGCATTCTTTCTGTCCAGCTTGTCTTCTTGTAGTCTGGAATAGAACTCTCGGCACAGGCCTAATTCAACAACCTGCAGCAGGGTCTGAGAGGAGAGTGCCGGACTGGCAGGAGAGCGCGCAGAAAGCCACCTCACAACATGACTCATCTGAAGAGCAATGATATTAAAAAAAATAATTAGTATCTGGAGACTTTTTAATAACTTCCTGAAGTACAATGAAAATGTTGGCAGTCTGCTACAACAAGAACAAGCTTAGAGGGAGTAGGGGAGTATTATGGCCTGATTTAAAGATATCCTTTTCTTTTCATTTTGTTTATTTATGTATTATTATTATTTTTTTAAGGGAATGGGTTGATGGGAGGGAGAATAAAGTTTAAAAAGTTTGCTGTGTCTTCATGATTATTATTCTGTAACTGTGTAATCTGTTGTGATATGCAAATTGAAAAAGTAATAAATATATTGTAAAAAAGTTGCATGAAGACCTAACAGGAACCTTTGACTAGTAAACATGACTGAGGTTGTCAGTGTCTTGTAGGTCTATGCAATTTTGGGGGAGTTGTGATTTTTCTGACTGATATTGTGATTTTGATTATGATTTATTAGAAATCAGTTTTAAGAGCCCTTACTAGGGTGCTCCTTCTAGGGAGATGACATCATTACTCCATGTTTGTTTGATTTTAATGGTGGGCAGTATGCGCTTTTGGTTTGAGCAGTGTTAATTGGGCAGAATCAGAGTGCGCTAATTCAGTTGCCTAGCAAGCGGACAATCAAGCACTTGCTCTTGGCTTATTATTTTTGTTATAATTATTTCACCCTTTTGCAATTTGCAAATTATGACGTTTCAAATTGTGTTTATGATTCAATTTCGATTAATCACACAACCCTAGTTTCTTGCACAGACCTATAAAGTAATGTGCAATAATTTTGTATGTAGATTTTTATAACTCGCAAAGTGGCCAACGGCTTGCAATATATTAATCAGCAGATCTCACAACTCGACCTGCAATTAGAGGGATCTTGGCTGCCCTGATTTAATTTTTTGAGTAAATTACCTGTATTAACTATGTTAACTACAAACAACATCTTTGAAGACCAACCTGCTCAGAGCCTTGCAGGTCATTGAGAGTAGCTGGTATATGGACGAAGATATATTCAGAGATGAGGCCATCTTTGACTAACATATCCAACAAAAGTGCTGTGAAAGAGAGAGAATATAAATCATCAAATTGTATCCGTAACTTTCTTGTTTGCTATACGACCCTTTTTGGTAACACTTTACAATAACTACACACTTTGAACCATCTATTAAGCATTTAGCAAATAACAAATTCAATGTTTGTTAAGCATTAACTCTACATTAACAGATGTTAACAGGCGGTTTATAACTACAGATAAAAATGCTGTATTCTTGACTTAAAAGCATTTAAAATGTGCTTAATAATTGTACTTTCATCCTGATTAATTTTTCGTGACTAAATTCATCATTGCATTATTTACAAATCATTTGTATTTAAGAGTAGTTGTTTTAAGATCCTTCAGAATGAGCTAGTAAATGATTAATAAACTATTTAAATAACATGTATATATTATTATTGAGGCATATACTAATAATTTAATTAATTAAACTTAATCGATTTTGTTAATAAATGCTTTAATAACTCAACTTCATCCAGCTTTGTGACCTAATCTATAGTGAGTACTATTTATGCTTTATAAATCTCTAATAAATATTAATTAAAGGCTAAGTATTAAATGAACAATACATCTTTGCAGTCTTATCTAATAAGTAAAATGACTGCAAAGTTCAAACATTGCTGAATAACAGGAGTGTCAAAATATAACATAAAACTGGATAAAACAACAATGTAATAATTTAACAATATATTATGATGCAACATTTCAATGTTATTTGGCAATATAACTGAGCCTTTAATTGTTGTTTATAAGGGATTTATAAAGCATAAATAGTCCTCACTTTAGATTAGGTCACAAACATGGATGAAGTTGAGTTAATAAAGCATTAACAACAGCAACATCTCTCAAATAGCTGGTTTGTAAATAATGCAATACTTAATTTAGTAATGAAAAAAAAATTAACAAAGTATGAAAATACAATCATTAAGCTCATTATATGTGCTTATAAGCAGGCCCACACGGAATCTGCCTGCGCAGAATTCCGCAGATTTTTAACTCATCGTTGATTCTGTTTTTTTACTTGCGTAAATGTGTGTAAATTTATATTTATTCAGTTTTTTATTAATTTCAGTATAATTATTGTCTAATATGAAAAGGTTCATATAATGTTTTTACAAAACAGTTTGTAAAGTAATATTTTCTCTCTTTTAGTAGATATATAATACAGAAGACTTGCTTTGTTTACTAAGTAAAGTGTATCTAATTGGATTTGCATTGTAAACATTAAATACAAGTTAAAAAAGAATTACTTTTTATTTCATATATTAAGGTTTTAGTTAAGATACTCCCCAAATCATTGTGCATAAATCTGCAGATTTTTTTTACAAAATTCTGCGCAGAAATAGCAAAAATGTCTGCAGGTTCTGTCTGGCCCTACTTATAAGTCAAGAATAGAGCATTTGTAGCTGCAGTTTTAAACTGCTTACTAACATCTGTTAATGTAGAGTTAATGCTAAACAGATAATGAATTAACTATTTGCTAATGCTTAACAAATGATTCATAGTGTGTAGATATTATAAAGTGTTTCCAACTTTTCGATTATTACTTGCCTTGTTCCAAACCCTGATCACCAATTTGGTTGCCAGCGACCACCACAGCCAGTGGTAGAGGAGAATGCCAGCAGCTGGCCTGCTGTACCTGCCTCAGCTGGAGGAGGGCAGAGAGCAGTGGCAGGTCCTCCTCCTCTTCTTCTTCTTCTTCTTCTTCCCCCTGTCCAGCACTGTTAACAGGGGGAAGCAGCATCAGCAGAGCATTGGTACCATGGAGCTCCTTCTGCTCCTCCAGCAGACACTGGTCTTCTGCACTCAAAGGTCCATGGCATGCCTGTGCAAATGCACACACACAAGCTTAATGATGGTGATATTGAAGTGACTGAGGCGTAGGACTGATGTAATGAAGTAAATAATAATCAAATTTGTTCAAACTATTTACTCTATAAGCTCACCTTTACAGAAATGTAAACTTCATGAGTCTGTCCCCTAATATTGGTCAGGCTGTGACTGACACACAGCGTTTTCACTTGCCCTTTTGATTGTTTCTCACTCTCTTCAGATTCATTTCCTCCACCCAATTTAACCTCAAGCCAATCTGTCAGAATTCTGCATGGAAACAAACACAAGTCAGTTTTTATCTTGTGTGTTTTAAAAAACTTTACGATCTTTTCAATACTCACCTGCTGGCAAAGGTTATGTCACTATCGCAGCTGCTTGGCATCAGAAGCGTAGCTTTCCAGAAGATTCTGTCAGGTGCATTAGGAGTGCTCTCTGCCACAAGTGTGGGCAGGTCAAGAGGCATCCATACACGCTCACTGCCAAACAATTATTCAGCCACATAGATTAAAAATAAATTATCGGCATTCTGCACATCTATTCCAAGTCGTCTTGTCACTGTGCCTCACCTCATTAAGAGATTGTAGTAATAGGACACTTTCATTTGATGAACTGCCTCCTGTCTCATTCTCAGCAAACTATAAAAATGATGAAGAATATCAATGATTGAGATCCAATCCAAACTATTTTAAAACAACCAAACTGAAATCTCCAATAACTGACCTTGTGCAGGAAACTGCCATGTTGCCAGAGTTACCCAGATTGACCATCCCCTGAGCCAGGAGGTCCAGACAGTGGTTTGAAGGAGCACTGGGGACGAGCGCCTTCAGTTTAAATTGTGGATCTACACAACCAGGGGCTGCTGGGAAACCACGCATCTGTCTCTTCAACTGACGACGAACAGCTACCACATCACGCCACCTAGAGTACATGCATGAACACGTGTCCTTTAAATGTTTTAAAAACAGTATTAAAAAAGACAAATACTTCCTTGAGGACACAACTTGCTAAAAATAAAGGGAAATAATAAGGTCATCAAACCTCTTTATGAATTTGCGAATGTGCCTCAATCCTTCATCCAGGATTACTTGTGCTATAGAGGCCACCTCCTCAGCCAATGTCTCCTCTATTATGCTTTCACATTCCTCCGCTGTGCAGCGGGCAATATAAGCCGCCTTTTCTTCTAAAGCAAGCCTAAAGGGGAATAACAAAATCACCAATTCTGCACAAGTTTTCTGGTGTGGTGAAGCTTACAAAACATAAAAAACAAGTCACTTTTGGTGTCTTTATCATAACAAATGGATATAATATGACATAATGCATTTAGCAAAAACTAAGCCTTACAACTAAAACTGTGACCCTTGACCACCAAATCTGTCATAAGTGTTAATTCATAAGTGAAAATTCAGATTTATGTGTAATCTAAAAGCTGAATAAATAATAATTTTACTGATTTGTATAATGTTAAACTGAGATGCAGCAATGTGAAATTCTGGAATCTGAGACAAATCAAAATACTGAGAAAATTTGTCCAAATCTGGTTCTTAGCAATGCATATTACTAATCAAAAACTGAGCTTTGATAAACCTACACTAAGAAATTAGGCAATATGTTCATCTTTACTTAAAATTCTAATAATTGCTCGCATAACAAATCTATAATTTTTGACCCATACAATGTATTTTTGGCTATGGGCAAATATACACCCATTGAACATCAGACTCAATTTTGTGGTCACAATTGTCTTAATGTCTACATTCATGTTAAAAATTGTATTTGATATATCTTTTATAAAAGAAAAGGCAAAGTCATCTTATTCAATATCTGAAATGTATTAACTATATTAAAGAACTTCACAATTATTCACACATTATTTTTTCTAACTATGGTAGTAAACAGGCTGTCAAATCTGTTTGGTTACTGACATTCTTCTAAATATCTCACTGTGTTCAGTAGAACAAATATAATTATGATGGATCTAAATATCCTGATGGTGAGTAAATGATGGCAGAATTTCCATCTTTTTGGGAGCACTATCCCTTTAAAAAATGTTTTAAAACCACAACACCAGTCACAAAGCCAGCATAATAACAGCGAATAAACAAGGACAACCTCCATGAGATGTTTGTGGTGGATTAAGTACCTTATTTCAGCTTCAGCAGTTGCTCTAATGCTTTCTGTTAGCACCTCATCACTGATTTTAGCACACAGCTCAGCACTGAACTGCTGAAGAAACGCTTCCTTTCGCCTGAAACAGACAAAAATGAAAGCATCTGCAACTTGATATAAACAAAAACACAACTATCATATTACAAAAAAAAGACAACAAATGCAGAGGGTCCCCCACACACACCTGGCTTCCTCCTCCTTGCGTTTCTCCTCCGCAATTCTCTCCTTCTCAGCAATGATCTCTGATGTGGACACTTCCCTCAGAAGCTGATGTAAGACTTCACTCACAACTATTTCAAGCTCACTGTCACTTGCACTGCAAGACACATGATAGAGATCTATTATGCTTGGTTTAAAGGAGTAAAACAAAATATGTGCTTAAAAATTCTGGGAGTTTCCCTGGAAAGTCTTTTGACGAACAGCAGGTGTTGAGGATGGCACATAAAATAACAGGAGTTTGCACATACCCCTTAAACTATTATTTTGATTGGATGCCCCTTGGGTGGACATCTAAAGACAATTAGATGTTCCACGAATTGTTATATATTTACTTTTGTGCCTGAAACAATTCGGTTACAAGATAAATGTAGTTGATTGATGGTTTATTATTATAATTATTATTCATGTTAAGTGTTGAAATTTATTGAGTAAAGTGTCATTTATTTTATATGTGAAGCACCATACTATGTCAGAATGAATTGCCCCAATAAAGTTTTTAATAAAGCTTTTTTTTTTTTTTTTTTTAAAGAAATGCATGATCATACTACTTGCTAGATTTTAACCTTCAATAATTTTAACCCTAAAGTGACAGGAAAAGCATCCTACCTGAGGGCTGCGGACACATATTCAGCAGCTGAACGCGTTACATCAGAGACTTCAGCCTCCAACACCTCATTAACCACTGCATCCACTTCTGCCATAATATCCTGCAATAGATGATGTCATGGGTGAGCTTATTTATGGGAAGGATTGCTTCATTTTGTGCTTAAGACTGAAAAGCCTCTCACCTGATCCGTGTAGGTTGGCTCTGGTTTGGGTGGAGGAGATGGGGGTCGAACCGGCTGTGGTGCTAGTATGGGTGGAAAAATAGGCTGTTGCACTACAGGAAGAGTTGACTCTGCTGTTTGAGACTTCTCTCCTGTTTCTTCTGTGTCATCAGCTTTTACAGGCTCAGAGAGACCCATGAAAAGCCGTGGTTCGGCTAAAAGCCTTGTTTTCACCTGAGGCCTGGGTTCAGGCTCCATGAAAATCTGCCTTTCTGCAGGAGCTGCCAAGAACAAAGGAACTTGTAAGCACAAATATTCTGATATTTCCTGTAATACATTTTGCACTGAAGTTCCTCCACACCTTTCAGGACAGCTGGTGGTGGCTCTGAAGAAAGGCCATCTCCAGTGTATTTGTTGTTGGAGTCAAAGCTACAAACAGGACTGTGCTGTGGTGGGTTTGGAAGCGGTCCACCATTCACCACCTCTCCTATTAGAACAGTTCTTTTCTTCTCAATCGCCACAGACTTCTTCTGCGGCAGGGAGTAATCAGGCTCCTGATAGGCTGTCCGACTAAGTTCAACCATGCTGGATGAAAGACAAAACTAGCAATTAGTTTGTATTAATTCTATATCCCTGAAATTTAGAAAATTTATCTAACTAGGGGTCTGCTGCTTGTGCTTTTGGTCAGCGCAGCAACAAACATCCCTTGCAGAGAACAAGTCATTAAAATTAATGGGTTTTACAGTGCAGCAACCTCCATGTCTGGTAGGAAAACTGCTTCACACTGTGCAATGACTACTGCTGTACATTGGGGAGTGCGACACACCATAGACTGCTCCTATTTTCAGCCATTTTTCCCTTTTGGCCAAAAATGCTGTTCATCCTACTGGAGACCAAAAGCATTTACTGTGTGATCAAACCTATTTTAACATTAATATAACATTTTCATATCTTATACCAAACAAATGTCAACATCATACACCCCTAGAGCTGACATTGTCACACAGCCATGACACCCTGCAGCCCAAGACCGGTTACTCACTAAAGCTAAGCAAGGCTGAGCCTGGTAAGTAAGTACTTGGATAGGAGACCACATAGAAAAAGTAGGTTGCTGTTAAAAGTGGTGTTAGTGAGGCCTGCAGGGGGCCCTTATGCCCCAGCAGGGCTCGACAATAAGGACTGCCCGATGGCCCGGGGCCAGCGTGCAAGACACTCGGGCCAGTGTACAGAATGTTACTGGCCCGATCGGGCCAGTGCTGCCTTTTTGCCAGCCAGATCGAGCCAGAGCTGCGTGCTGCGACTGTCTGTCAATTGTGTGCAAATACAATCTTACGGTGCTTTCACACATAGACGTTTGTTTCGGAATCTGTCTCGTTTCCCCCGTTAGCGTGTTTTTTTTGGCATTTATCCAGCAGTTGCGCTCGCATCCGCGCCAAATCAATCAATCCGAGATCGCCTGAATGAGACGGTTTCTGTCCTATTGAGCGGATCGATTGTAGCGAGAAAACAAAACAATGCAACGAACTAACTACCCAGGCTATATTACAGTGTATTATGATTGTGTAATAGCCATATATACGGCTATATGAAGAGAGAATGATGAGCAGGGCGAGATGTCATTCTTACCGGTAAATGCGAAAGTGAAAACAAGCTGAAATATTACTGAGAGCTGTCCAGCCTGATCTCAGTTTATCCGTTAGGAAAATTGACCGAAGTTAATATCTGATCATTTTTCCATGTTTTAATCTTACAATATGTTGTGTTAGGCCAGTTGTTTTGTTCATTTCTGCACTGACAGCTCGAAAGAAAATCAACATTGATCTGCTTCGCGATCCGATGCAGTCTCGGTTTATCTGCTATGTCTCTCTATAATTTAAGCCTAAAATACAGAATTATAGTCAACGTTTCTTTAATAGATTGATTCATTCAATAGATAGATATCTATACAAAACCTGACAATTGAAATGAGGCTCTGTATGAGAAAGTCTGACCTCGATTTATATTCGGTGATGATGTCTGTGGGTTGTTAAAATTGAAGTGCACATTTTCACTTATAAAATATTCTATACACAACTGGTCAAAAGTTTGGGGTCAGTATGATTAAATATGTTAAAATAAGCTTCTTCTGCTCACCAAGGCTGCAATTATTTCATCATAAATACAAATTGTGAAATGTTGCACTATAAAATAACTGTTCAAAAGTAGTTTATCATATAATTTATTCATTTATTCCAGGGATTTTAAAGATGAAATTTCAGCTTCATTACTCCAGTCACATGATCCTTCAGAAATCACTAATATTAAATTTTATTATATTTATAAATGGTAATAGTAATAAAAGCAATAATGTCTGGAGTAATGATTTTATTTGAAACTACATACAATAACAAAGCAGTTATTTAAAATGTTGATAAACATTTAACAAACATTTTTTTTACATTTATAAATATAGCCTTGATGAACTGAAAATTTTCCTTAAAAAACATTTTAAAAATTACTGTAAATATATATATACAGAGTTATTAGCCCCCTTTTGTTTTTGTTTTTATCTTTTTAAAATATTTCCTAAATGATGTTTAACAGAGCAAAGAAATGTTGATAGTTTGTCTGATAATATTTTTTTCCTCTGAACAAAATCTTATTTGTTTTATTTTGACTAGAATAAAAGCAGTTTTTTTATTAACCATTTTAAGGTCAAATTTATTAGCCTCTTAAGCTAATTGTTTTTCAGACTGTCTACAGAACAAACCATCGTCATACAATAACTAGCCTAATTACCATAACTTGCCTAGTTAACCTAATTACCCTAGTTAAGCCTTTAAATGTCACTTTAAGCTGTATAGAAGTGTCTTAAAGAATATCTAGTCTAATATTATTTACTGTCATCATGGCAAAGATCAAATAAATCAGTTATTAGAGATGAGTTATTAAAACTATTATGTTTAGAAATGTGCTGAGAAAATCTGTTCTCTGTTAAATCGAAATTAGGGAAAAAATAAACAGGGGGGGCTAATAATTTAGGGGGACTAATAATTCTGAAATCAAGTGCGTGCGTGTGTGTGTGTGTGTGTGTGTGTGTGTGTATATCTATATACACACACACACACATGCACACGCACAGTCAAATAGCTATTAACTTCTTTTTTTTTTTGGTGGGGCCAGTGAAAATTTTGGCAGGGCAAGTAAAAATCAGAACCCTGCCCAGTAAAGTGAAGAGGATACTACAGTATACTGTCAGTGAGTGCCGTCTTTCAGATTAGACGTTAAACCTAGATCCTGACTGTCTGTGGTCATTAAAAATCCCAAGGCACTACTCGTAAAGAGAAGAGGTGTAACCCCAATGTTTCTGGCCAAATTCTCCCAATTGGTCTTTACCAATCATGACCACCCAATCATCTCCATCCACAGAACTGGCTTTATCACTGTCTCTCTACTCCCCCTATAGCTGGTGTGTGGTGAGCGCACTAGCGTTGTTGTCCTGTGGCTACCGTTGCATCATCCAAGTGGATGCTACACACTGGGTGTATGGCCATACATAATAAATGCGCTACATAAATACACATTACATAGTAAAATATTTTAATAAGTTATATAGTTTTATATTTGGCCAAACCATCTGTAGACACGCTCTTTAATCTTTCTGATGCTTTACCGACGCTTGCTCTAGTTTTGCATATTTACACTAAACATGTTCTTACAAATACGCCTTAATAACGAAAAAAAACATTGTGCATTAATAAAGTGTGTTTTACACAGGTGAGTGGGCTTGACAAACCATCTGTAGAAACGTTTCTCTCTCTCTCTCTCTCTCTCAAAAAACAAAAAAAATGCTCACCCCTCCTAACTTTATCACTTAATTATCTGAGCACAAACAGTTGCTTTGTATGTATATATATATATATATATATATATATATATATATATATATATATATATATATATATATATATATATATATATATATATATATATATAGTTTTATAGATATATATTGATATATACATTTTTGTAAAAAAAAAAAATTTATTAAAAAATAATATTTTTTTATTGCAAAATAAAAAAGCTGAGAAATTAAACATGCCATACCCATCACTGACTGTTAGGCCATATTGTTGAATAAATTCTGTTGCTTCAGTGGCATTGCGGAACATGAGCATTCTGACAAAGTCCTCGACTGGAAAGATTGTTGATCTCTGGGATCCAACAGTAAAGGCCACATTGAGAATTTTAAGTGCTTGTCTTCTCACCTAATCAAACAGAGACAAAAATAACAAAACATTTGTTTAAATTACAGATACTGTAAGTTGTGTATACAAAATAGTTCAAAAATACTGGCTGCAGAACGAAGGTGCATTTACCTGATTGAAGTATCTGTGAAGTATGCAACTGCTTAAATAAGAAGCTGCACTCACAAGTTTAAAGAACCGGACAAAGTTATTGCTGTTAAGTGCTGCAAAGACCTGCACTGCAAAAGTAACTTCCGGAGACTCTCGTATTTCTTTACGGAACTGCTGCACCTCACTGCAATGAGACAAAATACTATATATTATTTACACCATAAATGCAAGTAGATGATGAGCAAATGATGACAATTTTCATCGAGTGAACTACACCTTCAAAAACAGATTTAAAGACCTAAAAAGAAAAGGTTAGAAATAAAGTTTTACCGAAGAATGTCTCCATCGTTGAGCTTAACCAACACATTGTATTGGCGGAACTCTGCCTCTTTGGGACAGTACACCTCCTTAGTGGCTAGATCTTGATACATCTCCTTTAGACTCTGCAGGCATTTTGTCATATTCTCATTGTTGATCTTGGCATCGAAAGACATCATAGGTTCCTGACAGAGGTGATGGGCGCAGTGAATGTGGAAACGAGTACATTTCTCAATGAGAGATACTGTTTCTGGATCGCACAGATGCTGCTGGGTAATGTCCTGCAAGAAAAGAAGAAATTGTAACAAACTTAATACAGAGAAGAAGTTTATATTAAATCAATTAGTTTTTATATTTAAATGAATAATACAATCAAATCAATAGTAAATGAAGCAATTAAAAGCAATTAAATGCCCACCTTCCTAATGCCTCTGGTTCTGTTCCAGACAAAGTCATACCAGTCACGGCAATTGCCTTCACCCTGGTCCATAATCTGAGTCACCAGGTAGTCCATAGTCATGCTTAGCACAGGAAGGGGTCTAAGCTCATGAGGTAAAGGTTCTTCCTGATCAGCTGAAGACCTGCTATACTCTTTGATAGCAGCATAATGATCCACCTAAGCAGAAGGTGATAATGTAATCCACTCAAAAGTCACCAAAGACACACAAAGTTTGTCACACAAATGACTACACAAATCTTTGAAGGTATCCAAGCATTTAAAGGTAGTAATAACCAAATTGATTATAATTTTGTTATTAATTACTCACCCTCATGTCATTCCAAATCGCTGAGAGCTTTGTTCATCTTTAGAATACAAATTAAGCTACTTTAGGTGAGAGCTCCCTCATCCTCCATATACATATGTAGGTTCCTAACTGGTTTAAAGTGCAGAAGGTTACCAAAAACACCCTCAAAACATACCATATGCCTAGAGCAGTAATACTTTTGTGTGCACATAAACAAAAATAACTACTTTATTCAACAGTTTATTCTCTGTTTAAAACTAAGCACATGCACATCTGAGGTAATATGAGAAACATAAACATCCACCGTATACTGACTGTAAGAAGAAACTGTTAAATAAAGTTATTTTTCTTTATTATGCGCACATAAGTATTCTTGTAGCTTGAAAATATTCTGATTGTATCACTGAAGACACATGAACTGTTTTGAGGATGATTTTCAGTTTCTTTTCTGAACTTTGACTCAGACGTTAACCATGCGATCTATGAAGAATGTGGACAAAAGCTCTTGGAACACATCTAAAATATTTTAATTTGTTTTCTGAATACGAATAAAGTTCTCAGGGGGTTGAAGTGACATGAGGGCGAGTAATTTTCATTTTTGGATAAGCTAACACTAAGTAATATTACCTACTACCTACAATATGACCAAACTCTGACATTAAATCTTAATTTTAGATAAAAACGGCAGAAAAAATGTGAACATAGGCATTATTAGACACTGCATATTATCACAAACCTTTTCAGTATCTGGAACGACCTCAAAGACACTCAGTTGGTTGCGTGTTTCTCTCATATACCGTTCCTTCTCAGGGCACATATCAGGGCATGTTCCCACAAATACTTTAGACATATCCAGGTCTGTTCTTTTGGGTCGAGCTTCAGAGACAAAAGCTTATTATTATAAATGTGTACACTATTACAACAAATAAAACAAACACCATCTTACTATTCGGAGTAACAGTTAATAATTATTTTTGAGATACAATTTTATATTAAAGTTACTGTAATAAAATTAAGCATCAAAGCAACTTTAGGCTTTACCTTGACGTAAGATTTTATCTCTCTGTTCTAGGAGGCGATACCTCTCCTCTGCACATTCAGCCACCTGACCAACCAGAGGCTGCAGAACTGAGGGCAAGATATTTATGGGCCGTTCTATGCTTCGCTCCTCTGAGACAGACTCAAACGGTCCCTCACTTTCAAACTGGAGAGTTTTAGCAATAGAGGATTTCTTTATCGGAGAGCTATAAGAAAACAAACAAAAAAACACAATCAAACATGCAGTAATAAATAAGCATGTGAAAAAAGATCATCAAGCAGAGATGTTTATTATTATGTTCTACATATTACTCTTTTAAAAATTACCCTTTAGTAAGAGAACCAGACATGCTGATGGGATTTGCTCTGGGAAGAGGTTTGTGGATAGGGGGAGATTGCAACAATGCAGATGCAGACTCTGGGTCCTCTATGACATCCTTGATCTCTGAAGGTCTAGCAGGTTTATCACCTGGACCTGTAAATTACAAACATTTTAATGAGCATACAGCATGTTCTTTTAACACAAGAAAATATAAGGCACCATTTGGTAACAAAACACGTGCATTCATTTTTGAAGTGTGAAAATGAGCTCTGAGTTTTTAATTTAAAAAAAACAGTTGCTGCTTATAAAAGACAAAAAAGACAAGATTAAATCAGCATAAAATCACATTTAAAGGTCGCGTGAAGTGCTTTGAAATGTGCATTTTTATTTAACGTTTGACGTAATCTCAACCGAAACATGAAGAGGGTGGGGCATAATATAGCTCCTCCTCTTTTACAAATAGCCAATGGTGTTTTACTTTATTACAACCCTGCCAGTGAGAGTGGTTGAGCTCAAGCATTTCACATGTAAAGCGTCTTGAAGGGGGCGGGGCATGTCAAATACTAGAGAGCATTTGATTGGTCATAATTTGATGAGAAACTGAGTATGAGGTGACTAATAAAACCGTTGATCCATTTAAGCAGAAGTGCCAACTTGCCAACTTTGTATGTTTATATCAGGTTCATATCTTCTAAATGCGAATTTTGTCACTGTTTTGGTGCACATTAGCTCATAGATATCCGAAAAACAAACAATACTGATATTAACAATTTTTATTTCATGGGAGCTTTAAATTTAATCATCAGCACCATGTGATCATCGTTTAATCAAACCACTAAGTATTCCTGAAAAAAAAAAACTTCTTTAAAGTTCTGCTACTCACTTTGTTTTTTTCTTTGCCAAAATATTTGAATTTCATTCCTCTGGAACAGCTTTCCTTTCTTTTTAGCTTTGGCTGCAGACGTCTAGAGGAAGGAGAAAAAAATATGCTCAATTAATCACAAACACTTTCATCCAGTGTATCAACTTTATTGGTAATGAAAGTTCTTTTATTAAATATTTAACTGGACATGCTCACATGATCTTGAAAATGCACAACAGCCAGATTCTTCTGAGGCTTGGAATACACTCTGAGCACTTTCCCAAAGTGCCCGAAATGCTGCATGAGGAGATCTTTCCTGTTAAGATTGGATGGGATGTTTTTGCACTGTATGACCGTGGCATCAGTAGGAGAGAGACCACCCAAACTGTCTGTGCTCTCCTTTCGAGCAGCTCGTCTACCAGAAGCACGCGTCTGTGGCTCAGGCTGGACCGCTAAAAAGAAATCACCTCAGTATTAGCAAGAAAAGTCATTGTAATATTGCAGATGAAAATTAACAATTCATAGTCATTGCATTCATCACACTATTCCAAGTGACTAATTATATGCTCAGGCCTCTATATATTTCTCTATAAAAAGAAAAAGTACAAAGAAATGTCTGTAGGGCTCAACGATAAGGACTGCCCGATGGGCATAGGCAGTATAGACAAATGCTATGGGCGCTGTACATCCAGGGGGGCGCCAGAAACGAGCGCGGTTAAGTTGGTTTTGTTTTCGATATTTCTGACACATTCAGTGATAAACGGCAATAACTAAAAACCTCTTACCCTAAAAAGTATCTGTCCATTATTAAAGTGTCACCTCTGTTATCAAACAAAACACAACGAGAGATTCATTTGCTGCTCTTCACTGAAAAAATATAGTAATTTTAATCAATATACAAATACAATAAAAAGTGAAGTAGATTTTATTGCTTTATTTATTTTCTGTATAGGCCATTGATTTTAATAGGCTAAACCTTTTATTTTATTGTCAGTATTTTCTAATGTTTGCTATGTATTCTATCATTTAAAGCTATTTGTTGTCCCATATCTTTTACATCCCAACGTTGACAGATTGCTAATCAATAAATAGCTATAGTGCTATCTGTTAGTTTTAACGTCAGCTAATGTTATCGAAGGGCATAGATGTTATGGAAAATAGTAAAAGTAATGTAACTACCCCCACCATTCCTTCCTCAAGCAAATGTGTAAATATTAGATCTGTTCAGCAATAACGTTAATTGCATTGGCATATTTATCTGACATTTTCCCAGCTTGTTGTAGTCGATCAAAAAGCTAATTCGTTTCTTATGACTATACACTAGCAGTAGAATTTACAGCAATGTGACAGGGGCGCCGCCTGAAATCTTGCCTAGGGCGCCAAATTGGTTAGGGCTGGGCCTGGCCTGGGGCCAGCATGCGAGACACTTAGGACAGTAAACAGGACGGTTATTGGCCCAATCAGGCCAGTGCTGTCTTGTCACTAAAGTCTCATTTGCCTGCGACTATTTGTCAATTGCGTGCACATAGTCTTAGAATCAAGAAACAGTTAGTGATTTAAGCCTTTAAATGCTACCTTCTCTCTGAAGTCATAAAAACCATATTGCTTTTCGGTTCTATCCTGTCAACAGTGTATTAATTTGTTTAAAAAAAAGGTCCACGACATGAGCCACCTTTTGTTAAATTATTTAGAACTGCAATAAAATACCTGCACATTTTCCATACTGCTCTTGTTGTTTGCATAACAACACCTTAAATTTTGCTCATTATACACCACTAGTCTAAAGTTCTCTTTTTTTTTTGTAAAGAAAATGATTCTGTTCATCAAGGCGGCTTTTAATAAATTACAATTTCTAATAATAATTTATAAATTTTCTTTTCGGCTTAGTCTCTTTATTAATCTGGGGTTGTCACAGCAGAATAAACCACCAACTTATCCAGCATATGTTTTACGCAGCGGATGCCCTTCCAGCTGCAACCTATCACTAGGAAACATCCATACACACACAAACACTATAGACAATTTAGCTTACCCAAATCACCTACACTGCATCTCTTTGAACTTGTGGGGGAAACCTGAGCACCTGGAGGAAACCCACACAAACACGAGGAGAACATGCAAACTTCACACAGAAATACCAACTGACCCAGCTGAGGCTCAAATCAGCAACCTTCTTGCTGTGAGGCGATTGTGCAACCCACTGCGCCACTGTGACGCCCAATAGTAATAATATTAATAATGATAACAACAACAACGATAATACTAACTAATTTTAGAGTGATTTCTGAAGGATCATGCGTCTCTGAAGACTGGAGTAATGAAGCTGAAAAATCATCTTTAAAATCACTGGAATAAATGTTTAAATTAAATGATAAACTACTTTTGAACATTTATTTTATAGTGCAATAACATTTCACAATTTTACAATTTGTACTGTATTTTTGATTAAATAAATGCAGCGTTGGTAAGTAGGAGAAGCCTATTTTAAAACGTGTAAAATCCTACTGACCCCAAACTTTTGACCGGTACTGTACATTTATTAACATTTTTTTTTAAATATTTACAGTTCACAGACGTTATTTTTGATTATCTTTGGGAAATTAAGTTTCATCAAAATTGTAATTGTATTTAAAGATTAAAGAAAAGTTATGCTGAATAAAAAGTGTATGCTGTTATGTTTGGCTTTTGACACATTGTTTATAATATGCGGCTAAGAAATAGCTATTTGCTTTTTTTTTTTGGTGGGGTCAGTAGAAATTTGACACAGCCAATAGAACAAATCCTTAGCGTTGAACCCTGGTCTACATTCTAAAAATTTAAATTTCAGCCATTTGTCTTAAACATATAGTGATATTTGTTTACATAATAAAAAAGTAACCCTCTGCCCTGTATTAATATTTCAAAAATATTTAAATATTATTATTTATTATGCCCTGTGTAACCCAAATGCTGTGATTTGTAAACTTTTCACAAAAAAACATTCACTTTAAAGAACATAAAATTCCTCTTATTCAAAAGACCTCAACAAGGTAACAAAATGACTTTTTAAATATTCCATGGCATATCAGTAGCTTTATATATGATATTTATATTGGTCTATACCAGTTGAAATTGATACTATTCAGTTGTGTCTTTTTAATCTTCTTAACATTAAGATTATCTTTGCCATCTTAAAAAATGCTTTTAAAATAAACTACTAATTTTTATTAAACTCTTGTTATATGCAATCTGCTGTTAAACATAACAAATTTCCTTGTAGCATTTAATTAATTTTTTTTAACATCTGAATTTTAATATTGTCAAAGTCACAAGAAAAGACTTACAGACATCTTCTGCTTTTTTCGAAACTAAGGAAGCCTGAGGCCTCAGAAGTGCAGTGGCCAGATCACTAGATGGACCAGGCGGATCTGGTCTTTCAGGAAGATTATCTTCTCTCTTGACTGGGCTCACTTTGGATTTTAGGACGTCAGACATTGCAACACGGAAGAGCCCTCCAGCCATGACACGGCTTCTCAGAAGTGGGCGTTTGGCAGGTTGTCTTGGCCCGTCTGCTCCAGTTTCACTGGGATCACTTTTAGCTGCATCTGCAGGCTCCTCTTTCCGTTTCATACCAAAACTCACAAAAGCTGTTTCCCCTCCACTGCTCTGCCCATCACCCGTTTTATCTTCGGTTCTTACAGTTTTTGGGACCCCAAAAGCAAAGGGTCCAATCCCAGTACCACCAAACGCAGGCACTTTGGTGTCTGACTGAGGTTGAAGGCTTTGGGGTGTGAAGCTGAAGGTGGAGGGAGTCGTGGGCTGAGAAGCAGATGTACTGCTGCTGGACGGGTTGGCAGGTTGAGAGAAGGTGAACTGAATGCTACTGCCGCCACCACCAACTGTCTCCTTTTGTGAAAAATTAGAATTAGAGAGAGAAACAGAAGGAGCTGCAGCCGGCTGAGAGAAGCTGAAGCCCAGAGCGCTTGGTTTTACGCATGAAAACAGTGAACCACCAGAGGAATTATCCACCACCTTAGAGGATCCAGCAGTTTCTGAAGCAGAAGACATATTCGTGCTTGTTGGTTCCGGACTGACACTAAAAATAGGCTTGAAGACTGCTTCATTTGGTGGTTTGAAAGAAAACTGATTCCCACCTGTGGGATTCTCAGCCCTGCCGCTTATTGAGGAGATGGATGTTGCTGCTGGTACAGGAAGACCAGAGAGCTGACCAAAACTAGGCTGACTAGTAACAGTGCTACTGAAGCTGGTTGAGGAGGACTGCGAGACATAGGAGGGAAGGCTGAATGCAGACGGCTGACCGAAAGCTGAGTTCTGAGTCTGTCCCGTAGCTTGAGAGTATGAAGGTGGTGGTGGTTGTCCAAATCCAAGTGTGCCCCCCTGACCTAAACTTGGCTGCCCAAAGGCAGGGTGTGTTCCCAAAAAGGAAAATGATGATGTTTGCCCCGATCCTTGAGATAACCCGCCGGTTTGGCCAAAAGTGGGTGTGAAGACTGGAGGCTGTGGTGTTGGCTGAACAAAAGCTGGCTGACTAAAAGCAGAAGGTTGGCCAAAACTAACACCCTGTGTTGGTTTCTGCTGGGCAAAAGTCTGAAATAGGTTTCCAGACTGATTAGTGTTCGGTGCCTGAAAGGCAGCTTGTGGTCTGCCAAAGATGTTTGAAGGATTCATAATGGATGAGGCAAGAAAAACAATCGTTAAGATTTAACGTTACTGATCTGATCGTGAGCTAGTCATTACCAACGAATCCTGCAAAACAAAGACAGAAAAGTTACCAATGTTTTACCATTTTATCTATTAGAAGTCACATGACAGAAGTTATTAAATGTAAAGTTAAAAGCTCAAGTGGGACATCGTTAAAAACAAATGGCGATCTGAGAGCTGAATGCCGATTACTTGTTTAACTCCAAAACGAACTACCTAAAAACCTATAATATGTGTATGTGTTTCAAGTCTATATTTTGTACGCAAAAGTCAAGCACATTTCAAATTAAAAAGGAGTAAAAACTGTAAATACTTTAGCGACGTCCTTTTCTTACTCGGACCGGATGTTTATTTCTCTTCTTCGTGAACTGGCGCGTCGATTCAACGAGAGTCTCTGGCGACTGCGGCGTGTACAGGCAGGCAGGAGCATGACAACATTAGCGCATTTCTCCATTTCATTATAAAAGGCTGAATAAAAGTCCATTTCGCCTTGTGGAAATATTTTTAACGCATTCAACTTGCTAAATATTTTAAATAAACAATATATGCAAACACAAAAAACATATTGTACTTTTTTCTGGAAGATACATGGCATGCTTAATGTATTCCACAATAAAAATAAGACAAGCTGTGGACAATGAATTTGTGTTAATGCAAGTCTTCAAAAAAAAAAACTTAATTTGTTTGTCTGATAATTCATTTGCAAAGTACAGTTAATACAAAATGAGCAGATTGTCAAGAAATGCAAGAAATGAAAGTTTTGCAGTGAAATGAACAAATATCCACAATTCCTGTTTCTCCAATAATGAACAAGAACACAGACATTTTGAATTCATTATAAAGTTTAATTGATTTTTACATCTATAAAATATTTTCATGGCTATTATCAGAATGAAATAAATATTATTGAGTGACAAAGTATATTCTTCATACTCTTGTACAGGGTCTTTAACAAAGAACAGAAGAATCATATTCAGTTAAAGCCGTTGACAAATTCACATGAATCACTTCAGCTGATAATTCCTTATGTACATATGCAGCTCATGTCTAGTTGAGCTATGTTTCAGTCTTCTGTCTCTCCACAAAGTGCAGATTGACCTTTTTGTTGGGAACAAGCACTGAACGAAAGTTTGCCTTAACTTCACCTACAGTCGGGTCTGGTCGCATTTCAAACAACTTGATTAGCTGCAATTAAAAACACAATCACAAACAGCACAATAATAATGCAATGTCACTGTCTGACACAGAACTGAAAAATAAATCTCACCCTTGCCAAAGCCAGATGCATTTCCAGTTCAGCAATGCGACGACCGACACAGGCTCTGACTCCAAATCCAAATGGGATTGACCCAAACGGGTTTGGTCTGGTTCTGCCGTCTCGCAGCCAGCGCTCAGGTTTGAACTTCTGTGGTTCTGGGAAGACTTTTTCATCGTGGCTGATTGCATAGTGGAACAGATTAAATGTGGTCTATTTCAACAAACGAAAAAGAAAAAAAATAATTGTATTTAGTGATGTTGATTACAAAATGGACAACATTTTGTTACTTCCTATCCTAACACGAGGCCAATTCACCTTTTTAGGAAAAAGGTATTCACCAATGATGACTTCACTTTCTGCAATAAGACGGGAATTTACAGGCACCACAGGATACAGTCTGCACAGAAAATTACATATGCAAACACATTATAAAGTAATAGTACAGAACATGTGCGCATGTATTTATGATTTTGACAAAAGTCTTGATAAATTTTTTTGTTTCTTTATTACTTATGTCTTTCCCCAATTATTTGAATTGTAGTACATCAGGGTTTTCCTTATATATTTTTTAATATAGTAGAAAAATCTTCCGCGTAGATAAAATATTTACACAGAGGAACAGTTCTTGTACAAAATAAGTGGTTTTACTGTATTTCTGATCAAATATCTGCAGCCATGGTAAGCATAATATAATAATTTTAATGCAATATATCACATTCAACATAATCCTCCACCTTAATGTTTCCTTGATGACGGCTTTGAGGAAAGGCATGCTGTTCACTTCTTCTGCTGTTGGGATTCTGTCACCCTTTAAGACCTTGGTTACCTCCTGATGCAAAGTCTCCTGAGCTGCTGGGTCTTTTGAGAGAAGATAAAGAGCCCACAACATGGTGTTGGAGGTCTAGAACATCATATCAAAAATAATCTTAAACCGTAGTTGTGATGACTTTTCTTTCCTATTATGACTATAGCATCAGACTGAAATAGCTTGTCAAGTAAGACAAAATGTGCACTAAGATTGCATTTTGTAAATTGTACAACCCTGAAAGTAAGAATAGGACTGGGTGGCATATATCAGTAGATTTTTTGTAATCGATATTATTTAAAAATATAATCTACTATGAATCTATGCATTATTTCCATTTTGCTGTCAGGGGTGCTTTCTGCATGTTAGTTTGCACTAAACTCAAATGGTTCGTTCACCCAAAAAATTACATATTTGTCATTAATTGCTCATCCTTACATCGTTCCAATGCCCTGAGACCTTCATTCATCTTCAGAACACAAATGAATACATTTTAGATGAAATCTGAGAGCTCTCTTAACTTCTATATAGAGTGGCGGCCATGGGAAGTTCAAAGAAACAGAACAAAAGCAAAGGAACCAGGTCCCAGTAAAGTACAGTATGTTCCACTGCTGACTAATGACTAGGGATGTCCCAATCAACTTTTTTTGCCCTCAAGTCCAAATCATTTGATTTTGACTATCTGCCTACACCGAAACCCGATCCAATACTTCTATAGTACATTAAAAAATAAAGAAGAATGCAGAAGCAGATCCAGGATGTTCCTTATTTTTTATTTAATTTACCTTATTTGACCATTTAGAGCAAAACAGACTGAGCAGCACTTCTGTGAGGGAGCTTAAACAATCAAGTAATAAATAACATCAATTCTTCACTTTGAACATTAGTGCAACAGTAAATATAAAAATAATCTAATACAAAAACAAAGAGCAGCTCAACTTAAAATACCCAGCAGGCAATCCTAAGTTTACCTATCTTACAGTTTGTTATGGCAATGTTGTCATCAAATTTATAATACCTCCAGACCGCAGACATTTAAGCTGCTTCCGTGTCCTACTTTGCCTGCATTCAACTAATAGCGTCTCTGCAACAAAGTGATGTCATGCTGCACACGTTGCTGTTTCTGTGTGAAGTCAAGAAAGAAGTCTAACTCTGTGCCACCACATAACTATATATGTGTTAAAAAATTATGACTATATATATATATATTATAAATTCTAGTCCTGATCGGGAGATAACATCCGATTATGATCAAGTCTGAATGATCAAGTCTGAATGATCAAGTCTGAATTATGATCAGGCCTGATTTCTGATCACATGATCGGATATAGACATCCCTAACAATGACAATTACATCATTTTGCCCATTGTACAGTGCATCCAGAATGTATTCATAGCGCTTCACTTTTTCCACATTTTTTTGCCCATTTCTCTTTGCAGAACCTCTCAAGCTCTATCAGGTTGGATGGAAAGTGACGATGTACAGCTATTTTCAGATCTCTCCAGAGATGTTCAATAGGATTTAGGTCTGGGCTCTGGCTGGGCCACTCAAAGACATTCACCAAGTTGTTGTGAAGCCACTCTATTAATATTTTGGCAGTGTGCTTTGGGTCATTGTCCTACTGGAAGATGAACTGTCGCCAGAGCACTCTGAAGCAGGTTTTCAAGTTTCTTATGGTCTAAGAGTCCTTCAGAGGCTTTTGGGCAAATTCTAGGCCGGGGAGTGGCTTCCGTCTGGCCACTCTACCATACAGGCTTGATTGGTGGATTGCTGCACAGATGGTTGTCCTTCTGTAAGGTTCTCCTCTATCCACAGAAGAACGCTGGAACTGGCCATCAGGTTATTGATCACCTCCCTGACTAAGGCCCTTCTTCCCCGATCACTCAGCTTAGATGGTCGGCCAGCTCTAGGAGGAGTCCTGGTGGTTCCAAACATCTTCCACTTACGGATGATGGAGGCCATTGTCCTCATTGGAACTTTCACAGCAGCAGAGATTTTTCTGTAACCTTCACTAGCCTTGTGCCTCGAGACAGTCTTGGAGGTCTACAGACAATTCCTTTGTCTTCCTGCTTGGTTTGTGCTTTGACATGCACTGTCAACTCTGGGACCTTACAGAGACAATTGTACGCCTTTTCAAATCATGTCCAATCAACTGAATTTACCACAGGTGAACTTGAGCTGCTAAAACATCTCAAGAATGTTCAGTGGAAACAGAACTTGAGCTCAATTTAGAGCTTCACGGCAAAGGCTATGAATACTTAAAGTATGTGCATGTGAATATTTAGCTTTTATATTTTTAATAAATTTGCAACAACTTCAAAAAATCTTTCTTCACATTGTCATTATGGGGTATTGTGTGTAGAATTTTGAGAAATAAATTAATTTAACCCATTTTGGAAAAAGGCTGTAACATAAAAAAAAATTTGGAGTAAGTGAATATGAATATGAATATGCGCTATGAATACTTTCTGGATGCACTGTAAATGTGCACCCTGACCTGAAGTAAAAGACACAGGCAAACAAAGTTGTCGTTTTGGGTTTTGGTAACACAAAAGTGCTTCATATGACTACAGTTGAACCCCTGAAGTCACATGGAATAATTTGACTTACGTTTTGGTTCCTTTTTGGACTTTAAATGTCTCTGGACCATTGCTGTCTATGGAGGATGAGAGAGTTCTCTGATTTCATCTAAAATATCTTAATTTGTGTACTTAGGATGAATGAAGCTCTCAGGGGATTTGAATGACATGAGGGAGAGAAATTAATAACAGAATTTTAATTTTTTTTATTTCAAACCCTTCTTGTTATAGGGTTTCTTTAGCAAAGATTAATAGTTTTACATTTTTCATTTATCTCTCGTGCTATTGACTTGCTTACTCTTAATGAAAACAGGTGGTCACTGTTTGTAGTACTACTGATGTTGTGTGAAGTCTAGTATATTTGTTGTGAATTGTCAAAATCTATTAAAAGGGCACAATATAGTTTTCATTAACAGCATTTTTGAGTGAATAAAACCTTTATTAAATGAGTGGCTAAAATATTTGTTGTTGGAAAATAAATGACATATTTTACACCTTCAACTAAATGCATCGTTACCATAGAAGCAAGTGTAAAGTGACAATCATAACAGGGTAATCAAAATAATTTAAATTGCTAATAATTCAAATAGAACTTCACCGTGAGAACGTTACACATACTGTATGTTACATATGCACATTTTCTAGAAAGAACCATGTATTTCTGTCAGTTTGCTTAATGGCCAGGAGTTGTTAATAACACAGCTTTCTGAATTCTAAACAGCCAATATTTAAAACTCTTACAAATGTTGTTTACATAGTCAAATCTATAGAAGCGTCTTACTGTGTCGACTCCAGCCAGCAGCACCTCAGATACACTTCCATAAACATCTTTGCAGCTCATCTTGCCACTAGAAAGCAGGTATGTGAGATACTCTCCAGCAACCTCCTGATTGGTATCTAGACGCGTCTGAATGGCCTCCATCTTCAAGTTAATCATTTTTGTGCCTATTAGTAATCCATATGTATCAACATCATCAAACTCCACAACAAATCTCTTGAAGTCAGTCTGAAGCTGATGTGTGAAGCTTACCGAACTTAAATATGCCATCCCAGCCATCAATGTACTTCTGCCAGAAAGGCAAATAATTGCGGGTCCAGTTGGGCAGAAGGGCCACGTGCATGTTGTAGGTGAACATTTGAGCAATGGAATTAATAAACTCTTGTGTCTCAGCAGGAATCTCTTTCTCCAGACAGCCAATGCGCGTCTCGAAGAGAATGGACGCAATCCCTGTGAAGAAAAGTATCTCAATTATTGTGGGAAAATTGAAAGCATGTTAAGAATGGTGATAAACTGGTATTCAAATTGACAGTAATAATATAAAGACAAAAGTTAGTTTTATTTAATGTAAGGCTTATAACATGACTCATAACATTATATCAGTGATCTTACAGCAGAATGATGACACTTAACTAATGAACTTTCTCTATAAAACAATAGAAAACATTCTTGCAACACTTAAATATATTACATTTTAATAAAAAACTTTGCATAGTAGGCAAATGTTACATAATTTATATAACTGCAGTGCAAAATATGAAGAAAGAAAAAATACAGACCCTACACTCTCAGACAAAATGGTACAATGTTGTACCAAAGAAGGTACAAACCCTTGACACTGGGGCAGTACCTTTTTATGGAACAGAATAGTACCTTAAGACAAAGAAACAAATTTGTACCATTGCAGTTTGTACCTTTAAGAACATGATTCATACCATCGGATACCAAAATGTACCTTCATCAAAGATACAGATGTTTTACCAGTTGTTTTGTATTATTGCACTATAAAACTTAAGAATTATTGTTTATGAGTTTCTTTAAACATATTCTTTTAAATAATGATTCATGTTTTAATATGGAAATTATTCATAAATCACTTTGCCTTTCCAGTAATATTTATTTTCATAGATATTGTAACAAAGAAGGAGTTGTCCAACACTTATGTACATTCTCAGAAATAAAGGTACAGGAGCTGTCACTGGGGCAGTACCTTTTCAAAATATACATATTAGTACCCAAATGTACCTAAAAAGTACCTCTGAAGTACCATTATGGACCCTTCAGGTAAAAATATGTACAGTTTGAAAAGGTACCGGCCCAGTGACAGCTCCTCTACCTTTATTTCTGAGAGTATACCTTTTCATGAGAACAATTATGTACCTTCATTTGAATTGTACCATAAAAGGCACAGAACAGCATCATAAGAGGTCTTTTTCTCTTATGATTTTCACCTTTGGTCAAATTTTACAAAGGTGAACAGTAACTTGTTTCATTTTTTTTTTCTTTTTACTAAAATAAATAAACTGTGTTTATTTTAAATTAAAGGTTGGAGTCAGTACGATTCATGCGATACTAGAGACTGGAGAAATGATAGAAGACACAGTAATGTTGATAAATCAGCTTTGCCATCAGAGAAATCGTTTACATTTTAAAATAAAAAAACAGGTATTTTAATTTGTAATACTACTTATTAAGAATATTACTGTTTTTACTGTAGTAAAAAATCTGATTAAGGTCTTGGAGAGCATAAAAGACTTCTATCAAAAACAAATGGTTTTAATCTTAGATACGTTGTACTAAAACATTTTTCATTTTAAATGTAACTAAACATAAACTATTTCACAACATATTTCTATAATAGGCTCACCAGCGCCTATTTTTCTTAAGGCAACTTAAGAAGAACCAGCTTTCACCAGCTGTCTTGGTGAACTTCTACCACTCAACAATAGAAAGCATCCTGACCAACTGCTTTACAGTCTGGTATGGAAGCTGCTCTGTTGCTGAGCGTAAGGCACTGCAGCGGGTGGTGAAAACTGCCCAACGCATCACAGGGACCACATTACCAGCTATACAGGGACAGACAAAAACCAGCAGACTGAGAGACAGCTTTTTCCCCAGAGCTGTCTCCCTTTTGAACTCTGCCTCTCACTGACTCTTTTGCCACCCCCCCCCCCCCCCAATACACCCTCTATTCTCCTCTAACTTATACTCCTCTCAATCACTGCACTATTTAACATTTGCACATTTAAAATTGCACCTATTCATTGCACTACATTGCACTAATTCACTTATTTGAACTGTACACACCCACTGCACATATACATTTGTAATCATGTTTGTTTATATGCACACTACTGATTATTAATAGCAACCTGTACATATATTCATCTATTGTAAATCTGTTTATAGCTAATATAACCTGTATATAATGTTCATAGTACATCCATCTGTAAATATCACCATAGTTTTTCTATAACATTTAACATATTACATAAACCATATAACATATATTTTTTCTATAACATAATATAGTTTTTCTATAACTGCACTTTAAGATCCCTCGGTTCCAGCTCGCATCTCAGCATGCCTGTCAGACATTTCACACTGCATGAAAGATCATTATCTTCAGCTTAACCTCACGAAAACAGAAATGCTTGAAGTTTCTGCCAACCCGACTCTACATCACAACTTTTCAATCCAGATGGACGGGGCAACCATTACTGCATCCAAAATGGTGAAAAGCCTTGGAGTAACGATTGATGACCAACTAAACTTCTCTGACCACATCTCTAGAGCTGCTCGATCGTGCAGATTCGCACTCTACACCATCAGAAAGGTTCAACCCTTTCTATCTGAACATGCAGCTCAACTCCTTGTTCAAGCTCTTGTTCTCTCCAGACTGGACTATTGCAGCTCTCTACTAGCCGGGCTTCCAGCTAACTCTATCAAACCTCTTCAGATGCTTCAGAACGCAGCAGCACGAGTGCTCTTTAATGAACCTAAAAGACCACATGTCACTCCACTACTCACACGTTTGCACTGGCTGCCAATTGCTGCTCGCATTAAATTCAAAGCTCTGATGTTTGCTTACAAAGTGATTTCTGGCTGCGCCCCTTATCTGCTCTTACTTCTGCAGATTTATAAGCCCTCCAGAAACTTGCGTTCTGTGAATGAATGTCGCCTCGTGGTTCTATCCCAAAGAGGGAAGAAAATGCTTTCCCGGACGCTCGTGCTCAATCTGCCCAGTTGGTGGAATGAACGGCAGAGTCACTCGCTGTCTTTTAAAAATGACTAAAAACTCAACTATTTAGTCTTTACTTTCCTTACTAATATGCAATTCCCTCTCTGACTCCTCCACTAACTACAAAAAAAATACTAATGTTTTGCTTCTTACACTTTCTTTACACACCTGAAACGTGCCTACAGCACTTATTCATTGTTGCTCTTATAGTTGTGTAAATTGCTTCCTTGTCCTCATTTATAAGTCTCTTTGTAAGTCGCCTTGTTGTACATGTGTAATGACAATAAAGTTAAATCTAATCTAATCTATAATTGCTCATGTTGCATTTTTTTTAGCAATTGTCACATTTTTTAAAGAATTACTTGGACTTTGTTTCATCTTGTAATGTCAGGCTACTCACTAATTACCCTTTTGGGAATATGTACTTTACTTCTACTTAAGGGATTTAGTTTCACACAGTAATAAAGTGGAAATACCTTCAAGGGAGAATCTGTAAAGCTCATTGGTCAGATTAGAGACCAGATCCCCTGTAGGACTCATCTCCCGCAGATAGTAAATGCGTTTGATGAAGTCTGTGATCACTGCATTCACCACATCTCCATACTGAAGCGAGTCCTTTGGATGCAGCATGCGTTTGTTCAGCACCGCCCGCAGTTTGTACCATTTCTCTCCTTCTCTGTTGAACAACACAGTCTCTTTTCAGATGAGCAACAAAACAGCACAACTTGATAAGAGTTCATTACATTATACAACACATAACAGCTACAATAGCCAAATGTACTCTGGCCTCATAAAACATGTGTTATTTATACAAATCATTTGTTTTTACTCTGTGAAAGGGCCATAGCTAATGCCTCTTAAGTCCCGATGCTCTGTCCACAGAGTCATGTATCCTCTGCATGGATATTTCTCATCTTTTCGAAGAAGTTCTTCCAGTAGCTCCACACTGGTTATTGAAATTCCTTGGAGGTTTCCAGCATTAATTTTCCACAAGGGGCCATAAACCTGTTTTTGATATAACTGGAGAGATTAAAAAAGATGTAAAACATAAGCAAGAAGTCCTTGTGGTCTTAAATAGTAATTATTACACATCTATTAGCCCACAGATGATTACACATCTCCAAATCCATTCAGAGCAGGTAACAAACAATCACAACTAGCTATTTAAAAAAAGTGTTCAGTTTTACATGACAGCCGATTCTTTTCAATTCAGTAAAACACCTGACAGTCTGAGGACATAAACAATACCAATAATGTCAAGAGCCGGGATGGATTTATTTTATGATACATGTATTTCAAATAAAAAATAGCATTTTTTCATTTTTATTTTATAGTGTTCATGAAAACAGGTTCATATTTTGTATCAAAATACTTTAGAGTCTTGTATTTTTAAAATACTGTAAAATACTTTGTAAGGAGTCTGAATGATGACATCATAATAATGCAGCCTCAGATTGATTCTTAGTTATTTGCAGAGGCTTGAGATCAGACCAGAACACTGATTAAGAAGGTGGTCAATGCTTAGAGTATGGATGAAAATTATGCAACACACATAAAGAAAATAACAGACAGATGACAACAATAGTCAACAATCATTGAAAATAGTAAAATGCACAATGCTAAGACGACGAGTAATATATAATGAGTGTGCAATTCAGCATCAGCATCTTTGCTTAATAAATGAGATAGAATAAAATCTCAGTCCTTAAAAAACAGGATAAGGAGCCCTCAGAACATAATCATTCTCAGTCTCAGTGCTGCAGGTGGAAATGCAGAGGAAGTTTAGAAATATAAAACACCTAAAGATGGTGTATTGGTGTTCACTAAGGGGGTAAACTGAGTCACTTCCAGTTAAAGAAGAACTGAAAACATCTTAGAATAATGAGTATACTGTACAAATAATAGTAGTTTTGGAGGGATTGCTGATGTAGATGCCAAGAAAGCAAGACAAAAATACAAATAGGTCCGACAGTGGCGATTCCTGCAATACTTGGTATTGGCCATTTCAAATGCCAGTAGATGATCTGCAGATGCAGTGTACATGGCACAATACACAAATATTTAATAATACTCAAGTCCTTAAAGACTGGTTAAAAACCCCAGACTCCCGATACACGGCAGCAGCAGGATATATATGAAGAGTTTATTTGCAAAAACTGATAACTCAACATTTTAGAGATATGATGTTTTACTTTTTGCATTGAAGAGTATAATTGCAAAAAACATGATTTATGAAAACGACTTAAACTATTTTAGTAGATTTCAGAAATCATGTTTTGCATTAGGTGTTAAAGATTTCAATTGCAAAAAAAAAATCTTTAATGAAAAAAAAAAAAAACTCTTCATACATTACCCTTTTAAAATATAAGATTCTTAAGATTGTTGCAGTTTCACTGGCCACACAATGGATGGAAACACAATAAAGAGATATAGTACTAGGTTCAAACTCATCTGCATTACATGGTATTTACAGTGATTAAGGAGATCATCTTCAAGACAGGACTTTCTGTATGAAATTTGTTCAAACGTTATGCTAAAATGAAAGAGAAAGTCAATTTAATGGTGAAGGGATTGATTATATAGGCATATTAATTGAGGGTTTGCCAAGAAATGTCATGCTCCCATAAAAGTGTTTTGTATTATTTTCAAAATACAGTTTTTTATTTTAATACATATCTGGGTACTGTATTTTGTAGTTTATTTTTATACACGTAAAACTGAGATATTATATATTAAAATACATTTCAGCCTATCCCTGGTCAAGAGTCCAGCAGATAGGTACAATCACATGATAAACAAATACTATTTCTTTATACCTGTAGCTCATGTACGCTGTTGAGGTACCCTTTGAAGAGCATTTGATACAACATGGTAAAGATTTTGATCTCTGGAAGGTCAGCCTCAGTCTTCAGCTTTCTGTGGCCGTCCTGGACACTGACAGAAGCAGCCGCAGAATTTCCTGCTGCTCTCCTGAAGCCTGTGGCCGCTGTCGTGGGTCTCAGAAAACACCATCCGAGCCTTTCTGCAGAGCTCAAAGCAAAACTAACAGCCATTATGGACACAGAACGAAGAATGAGGTTAACGACACCGATAGGAACGGGAGGGAGAGGGAGGTGGGACGAAAAGACTCTCTGGTTAACCCTTCACTGCCTGTTGTAATAATACGAGTTCTTTTGAAAATGTTAATTTTTATTATAATTAATACTAGAGGATGACATTTAAAATCTTGTCTAGCTAGCACATGTCCTTATGTCGTTACAAACTGTTGGGATTTCTGTAGCACTAATACTCCTGCAGTTTTCTTGTGGTAGTGTGTGGTTTCACTTAAACATTTCTGTGGTACCACAGGATTATGTTGTTTAGTATGTGATACTCCTGTAGTATTCTAGATGTATTAGATTACGTTTTAAATATAACAGGTTTGTATTTGAAAAAATATATATATATATATATTAAATTCAAGATTTATTGAAAAGTTCCTATTTAAATAAGGTATATGCCGTGCTAGTGCTGTTTCCATGCTGATATGGCGGGGGAAATGTAATTTAATGCAGTGCTTCTTGTACAATCTGAGAGCCACTTTAAATCGGATATCACTCAGCTTGTGGAGATCGCTGACTTTGAAAGAAAACAGACCTTAAACGCACCGGATTATGCATTGGCATTCAATTAGCCGGAAACGCTTAATTTACACCATGGATGCTGTAAAAGGAACCGTATAAAGTATCTCAGAATATTACACAGCACCAAAAATGTAAAAATATATATTAAATATATGTAATATATTTTTGTCCACAGCAGACAGCAACTCGCCCTGACGCAGATTCCCGAGTCGTGGTCCAATCAGGTGAGCCCTCCTCAGCGCTCGCTATGACAACGAGACAACAGTGACGTGCCTTGTAGAAATTTGCATATGCATTCCTATAAAGCTCGTGTGCTCTCTGTCAGCGCTGTCAGTTCGCCCGGTGTAGCTGCTTGTACTTGACCAAGGTGAGTTCAATACCGACGGTACGAGTGGAGCTACGCCAAACTCACGAAGTCCGCTTCGTGATGCTTCACCCGGGCCCGTCTGTGCTGTAGTTCCTTGCGGTTTGCGTACATAAACGCAATATCGCGAAGAACATTACGTGTTTGTTGCTCGAAATGTGCCGCCGAGCAACATCCAGTGAATACTGGCACGGCCTGGCGCCCGGTCTTTCCGTGCACTCCCTGGGGCGAGGCGGCCTTTGAGCCCTAGGCAGGGAGCAAACAACCCCCGAGGACCCTCAGGGAAACACGGGCGGCCGGTAGTGGGACCTCGCTGCGAGGGTTATGGTGGGTGGGAGTAGCGAGGCCCACTCATCTTCTATTTTAAACTATAGTTTCAAACTTTAGTTTACTATAGTTTGAAATAGAAACCATGGTAACTGTTATGATTAAACCTTTAGCAAAGAGCTTAGAATGACCAAGAGCAACAGACCCGGTTTCCGCCATTTTGAAGTGATAGCGATCGCTCGTCATTGCTGTCGCGATGGAAAGCAGCTGCTTTGTTTTTATTTAATTCATTCAAAAAGCGCGTTATTGTTTCCCAAATTGTAGAGTGTCGCCTCTCGGTAATTCTATGCTCTTTGCTCCATGTCTGACTGTTGTAATGTTTTGCTTTGTTTTTCAGCTCAGTTGTTGAGCAAAGAAGGACTATTGAAGACAACAGTTGAAGACAACCGCGGGTTATATTCACGAGCGCGCGCATTATAATGTTTCCGGGCTGTTTTCTGAAAGTGTGTCTTGTTTAGATAAGTTTGCATGTCAAACTAAATAAACTATACTCTTTCTAAACACCTGTCTCGTGTTTTATTTGTCCTCTACAGCAATGCACTGATATATAAGTCTGTTGAATGCATTTGTATGCAACATGGTTTGACAATACAGAAGTCTAACAAATAAATAGTTGTTATAAATGTACTTTCATTAGTCAACATTTGCTGTTATGGTTGTTTCACAACTATATTTATTATTATTATTATTCTGTATGTTTAAAACCAGCAAATTATACTATATATTTAACATGTCACACATATTTACTGTTATTTTAAAATTTGCCAAATAAAATGTCCCAAGACAAGAATTGGTGTTGTTTTGGTTTTATGTCAACCTACTGTAGGTTTTAGGTTGACTTTAATTTTGGCTTAGTTGCCAGAAAGATACATAAAACTGTTAACATCTGTACATTATGGCAGTATGCAATATACAATAAATGTAAGAAGTTATATGAGGAGAGGCTAACTAGCAAACAATGTAGCTTTCAAGTACACAGTTCAAGATAACAACAATATAACTTAAAACACAGCCTTATTTTAGAAACCCTCAAAAACATTTGAACACATTTTACTTACTCATTGTAGATTCTTATTTAAAGCCTAAAACATATCAGACTCTACATCTGAATTGATGGACAGAGAATAGAGCACACTCAGCAGTAAACAAATCAAACACCTGACTCCCTTAAAGGGCCAGCATTTTCTGAAAACTTTTTCTAACACCTTTGTGTTTAGAATAAGACAGACAGCCTGTGGGAGTGTGTGGAGATGCCTAAATCATTGTTTTCAGCCTTCAAAATGCACGTCTCTATAATTAGCAACATAAAGCATCAGAGTGGCTGCGACAGTAATGGTTGAACAGTAATTTGCTATTTATTGTCAAAGTTACTATCTGTAATGAGTACATAAAATAAATTACTGTAATTTATTCTTTGCACTACACAATTTCATACAAAGTCTACTCCTTTTACAGTAAAATACTGTTTCCTTTTATTACAGCAAAACACTGGCTATTTTACTGTTATTTACTGCACAATCTACAGGGTAACACTGCAGTTATACTAATTAAACACACCTGATCAAACTAAATCTAAAGGTAGTGCGTTGAAGCAGGGCTGGAACTAAATTCTGCTGGGCTGCGGCCCTCCAGGAGTTTGACATTCCTGGTACATAGCATATTTTCAAAGGAACTGCCTACATTTATCACAATCATGCACATATCATTGAATAAAAACAATAAAAATATAAAAACTTCATCCAAAGCAAAAAAATAAATTAATAATAATAATAAATATTCTGATCCTCATGTTGTTCCAAACCTGTAGTAATAAAAAAGAAATAAAATAAAATAACGTAAAGACTCACTAGTTAACCCTTCACTATCTGTTTTACTATAATACGAGGAGTTCTTTTGAAAATGTGAATTTTTATGATAATTAATACTAGAGGATGACATTTAAAATATTGTCTAGCTAGCACATGCCCTTATGTCGTTACAAACTGTTGGGCTTTTCTGTAGCACAAAAGTTGGACTTAAGTTCGCTTCTGGTGTGCGACCAGCTTTACAAAAATGTCCTGTGGTAATCCTGTGGTATTTCAGCAGTACAACATAAATTTACCACACAAAAAAATGAGCAAAGCTAATTATGACAGGATTACTACAGCACTTTCTGCAGTAAAATTTCACAGGAATTTACCATTGGATGAAGTATCTCTGTTGTTTTTGTGTGGTAATACCAACACAGCTAAATATCACAGGACTGCTACAGCAATTTCTGCAGTACAATATCACAAGAATTAGCTTTTTTATTCTGTCTTTTTCTAAAACATTTTTTTTCTCAGTGCAAGGTAAAATCAGTATGTTCTGCATTTAAGTCGTTTAATTAAGAAATACCTATTCTTACAAAGTAACATCACATGTATTCATATTCATTGTAAAAACTTTTCAGTGTGCAAATGTTTGTGTACTGGAATAAATTTGCAATTGAAACAACAAGATGACCGACACCCTCCATTACAACATTACCTGCGGTATTCTATGTGGTAAACCATTAAATGTTATGTGGTAACTGTGTAGTACTTTGTTGTTTTTTGGGACGTTACCACAGGATTCTGTGCTGTACAGTATGTAATACTCCTGTTCTTGTGGTAGTGTGTGGTATCACTTAAACATTTCTGTGGCACCACAGAAGTCTGTTGCTTAGTATGTAATACTCCTGTAGTATTCTAGATATATTAGATGTATATAAGTTCCTATATAGGGTATATACCGAGCTAGTGCTGTTTCCATGCTGAAACACTTCCGGTGACCTGTTATTGTGAACTTTTTTCTCCATTTTATACGGTTCCTTATACAGCATCGATGTTAAACGCACCGGATTATGCATTAATTGGCATTCAATTCGCCGGAAACGCTTAATTTACACCATGGATGCTGTAAAAGGAACCGTATAAAGTATCTCAGAATATTACACAGCACCAAAAATGTAAAAATATATATTGAATATATGTAATATATTTTTGTCCAAAGCAGACAGCAACTCGCCCTGACGCAGATTACCGAGTCGTGGTCCAATCAGGTGAGCCCTCCTCAGCGCTCGCCATGACAACGAGACAACAGTGACGTACCTTGTAAAAATTTGCATATGCATTCCTATAAAGCTCGTGTGCTCTCTGTCAGCGCTGTCAGTTCGCCCGGTGTAGCAGCTTGTACTTGACCAAGGTGAGTTCAAAACCGACGGTACGAGTGGAGCTACGCCAAACTCACGAAGTCCGCTTCGTGATGCTTCACCCGGGCCCGTCTGTGCTGTAGTTCCTTGCGGTTTGCGTACATAAACGCAATATCGCGAAGAACATTACGTGTTTGTTGCTCGAAATGTGCCGCCGAGCAACATCCAGTGAATACTGGCACGGCCTGGCGCCCGGTCTTTCCGTGCACTCCCTGGGGCGAGGCGGCCTTTGAGCCCTAGGCAGGGAGCAAACAACCCCCGAGGACCCTCAGGGAAACACGGGCGGCCGGTAGTGGGACCTCGCTGCGAGGGTTATGGTGGGTGGGAGTAGCGAGGCCCACTCATCTTCTATTTTAAACTATAGTTTCAAACTTTAGTTTACTATAGTTTGAAATAGAAACCATGGTAACTGTTATGATTAAACCTTTAGCAAAGAGCTTAGAATGACCAAGAGCAACAGACCCGGTTTCCGCCATTTTGAAGTGATAGCGATCGCTCGTCATTGCTGTCGCGATGGAAAGCAGCTGCTTTGTTTTTATTTAATTCATTCAAAAAGCGCGTTATTGTTTCCCAAATTGTAGAGTGTCGCCTCTTGGTAATCCTATGCTTTTTGCTCCATGTCTGACTGTTGTAATGTTTTGCTTTGTTTTTCAGCTCAGTTGTTGAGCAAAGAAGGACTATTGAAGACAACAGTTGAAGACAACCGCGGGTTATATTCACGAGCGCGCGCATTATAATGTTTCCGGGCTGTTTTCTGAAAGTGTGTCTTGTTTAGATAAGTTTGCATGTCAAACTAAATAAACTATACTCTTTCTAAACACATGTCTCGTGTTTTATTTGTCCTCTACAGCAATGCACTGACATATAAGTCTGTTGAATGCATTTGTATGCAACATGGTTTGACAATACAGAAGTCTAACAAATAAATAGTTGTTATAAATGTACTTTCATTAGTCAACATTTGCTGTTATGGTTGTTTCATAACTATATTTTTTATTATTATTATTCTGTATGTTTAAAACCAGCAAATTATACTATATATTTAACATGTCACATATACTTACTGTTATTTTAAAATTTGCCAAATAAAATGTCCTAAGACAAGAATGGGTGTTGTTTTGGTTTTATGTCAACCTACTGTAGGTTTTAGGTTGACTGCAGCAGGTATAGGCATTATACACACACACAAACACACACACACACAAAGTGCTGCGGTGAAATGTGTTACTCTCTCCTCAATGCTGACCATGCAAAAAAAAAAAAAAAAACTAATTATTTTAAATGTTAAAGTTTAAAATAATTAAAAACTGTGTCAATTCTCAATAAAAAGCTACAAATAATTATAAAAACAAAAATAAAGTCGGCAACACCGAAAAACCAAAGAATCCAATATTTTATTGTTATAATTATTATTTACTTAAAAAATCTCATGACAACAAACTTTTCTATTGTTTCTAATATAAATTCATAGGTGGAAACACAGCTCTGAAAAATACTTAGCAACAAACTCACAACCTGGGAGCTGACAGTGGAGCTTTTGTGTGTGGATGGTTAAGTGTATCATATGTTTTTGTGATTCCCTGTGATGATTTCTGTGCACATGTTACCTTACTGAGGCGATGGAATTTAATTTTGGCTTAGTTGCCAGAAAGATACATAAAACTGTTAACATCTGTACATTATGGCAGTATGCCATATACAATAAATGTATTTGGTATAGGAGAGGCTAACTAGCTAACAATGTAGCTTTCAAGTACACAGTTCAAGATAACAACAATATAACTTAAAACACAGCCTTATTTTAGAAACCCTCAAAAACATTTGAACACATTTTACTTACTCATTGTAGATTCTTATTTAAAGCCTAAAACATATCAGACTCTACATCTGAATTGATGGACAGAGAATAAAGCACACTCAGCAGTAAACAAATCAAACACCTGACTCCCTTAAAGGGCCAGCATTTTCTGAAAACTTTTTCTAACACCTTTGTGTTTGGAATAAGACAGACAGCCTGTGGGAGTGTGTGGAGATGCCTAAATCATTGTTTTCAGCCTTCAAAATGCACGTCTCTATAATTAGCAACATAAAGCATCAGAGTGGCTGCGACAGTAATGGTTGAACAGTAATTTGCTATTTATTGTCAAAGTTACTATCTGTAACGAGTACATAAAATAAATTACTGTAATTTATTCTTTGCACTACACAATTTCATACAAAGTCTACTCCTTTTACAGTAAAATACTGTTTCCTTTTATTACAGCAAAACACTGGCTATTTTACAGTTATTTACTGCACAATCTACAGGGTAACACTGCAGTTATACTAATTAAACACACCTGATCAAACTAAATCTTAAGGTAGTGTGTTGAAGCAGGGCTGGAACTAAATTCTGCTGGGCTGCGGCCCTCCAGGAGTTTGACATCCCTGGTACATAGCATATTTTCAAAGGAACTGCCTACATTTATCACAATCATGCACATATCATTGAATAAAAACAATAAAAATATAAAAACTTCATCCAAAGCAAAAAAATAAATTAATAATAATAATAATAATAAATATTCTGATCCTCATGTTGTTCCAAACCTGTAGTAATAAAAAAGAAATAAAATAAAATAACGAAAAGACTCACTAGTTAACCCTTCACTATCTGTTTTACTATAATACGAGGAGTTCTTTTGAAAATGTGAATTTTTTTATAATTAATACTAGAGGATGACATTTAAAATATTGTCTAGCCAGCACATGCCCTTATGTCGTTACAAACTGTTGGGCTTTTCTGTAGCACAAAAGTTGGACTTAAGTTCGCTTCTGGTGTGCGACCGGCTTTACAAAAATGTCCTGTGGTAATCCTGTGGTATTTCAGCAGTACAACATAAATTTACCACACAAAAAAAATGAGCAAAGCTAAATATGACAGGATTACTACAGCACTTTCTGCAGTAAAACTTCACAGGAATTTACCATTGGATGAAGTATCTCTGTTGTTTTTGTGTGGTAATACCAACACAGCTAAATATCACAGGACTGCTACAGCAATTTCTGCAGTACAATATCACAAGAATTAGCTTTTTTATTCTGTCTTTTTCTAAAACATTTTTTTTTTCTCAGTGCAAGGTAAAATCAGTATGTTCTGCATTTAAGTCGTTTAATTAAGAAATACCTATTCTTACAAAGTAACATCACATGTATTCATATTTATTGTAAAAACTTTTCAGTGTGCAAATGTTTGTGTACTGGAATAAATTTGCAATTGAAACAACAAGATGACCGACACCCTCCATTACAAACATTACCTGCGGTATTCTATGTGGTAAACCATCAAATGTTATGTGGTAACTGTGTAGTACTTTGTTGTTTTTTGGGACGTTTTACCACAGGATTCTGTGCTGTACAGTATGTAATACTCCTGTAGTATTCTTGTGGTAGTGTGTGGTATCACTTTCATGTTTTGGTAGTATTTACCACAGGATTCTGTTATACAATATGTAATATTCCTGGGATATTCTTGTGGTAGAGTGTGTGGTATTACTGTTATATTCCTGTAATATTTTTGTGGTAGCATGTGGTATTTCATGTGGTAAACCATCAAATGTACAAAACAAAAATCATGTGATAATTGTGTAGTACTTTGTTGTTTTTTTGGGACGTTTTACCACAGGATTCTGTGTTGTACAGTATGTAATACTCCTGCGGTATTCTTGTAGTAGTGTGTGGTATCACTTAAACATTTCTGTGGCACCACAGAAGTCTGTTGCTTAGTATGTAATACTCCTGTAGTATTCTAGATATATTAGATGTATATAAGTTCCTATTTAAATAGGGTATATGCCGAGCTAGTGCTGTTTCCATGCTGAAACACTTCCGGTGACCTGTTATTGTGAACTTTTTTTCCATTTTATACGGTTCCTTATACAGCATCGATGTTGTAATGTCATTAAAATACATTCAGTTAAATAAACTTTTGCATTAATTTAGTTGCTCAAGCGTAAAACGAGACAAAAAGCTGTTTACTCGCACGCGCCCGTCAGAATCGGCAGGCTAACGCAGAAGCTCCATTGAATATACTGGGGTAAAATATATTGCTCACATTATAAGGATATGGCGGGGGAAATGTAATTTAATGCAGTGCTTCTTGTACAATCTGAGAGCCACTTTAAATCGGATATCACTCAGCTTGTGGAGATCGCTGACTTTGAAAGAAAACAGACCTTAAACGCACCGGATTATGCATTGGCATTAAATTCGCCGGAAACGCTTAATTTACACCATGGATGCTGTAAAAGGAACCGTATAAAGTATCTCAGAAGAGTACACAGCACCAAAAATGTAAAAATATATATTAAATATATGTAATATATTTTTGTCCACAGCAGACAGCAACTCGCCCTGACGCAGATTCCCAAGTCGTGGTCCAATCAGGTGAGCCCTCCTCAGCGCTCGCTATGACAACGAGACAACAGTGACGTGCCTTGTAGAAATTTGCATATGCATTCCTATAAAGCTCGTGTGCTCTCTGTCAGCGCTGTCAGTTCGCCCGGTGTAGCTGCTTGTACTTGACCAAGGTGAGTTCAATACCGACGGTACGAGTGGAGCTACGCCAAACTCACGAAGTCCGCTTCGTGATGCTTCACCCGGGCCCGTCTGTGCTGTAGTTCCTTGCGGTTTGCGTACATAAACGCAATATCGCGAAGAACATTACGTGTTTGTTGCTCGAAATGTGCCGCCGAGCAACATCCAGTGAATACTGGCACGGCCTGGCGCCCGGTCTTTCCGTGCACTCCCTGGGGCGAGGCGGCCTTTGAGCCCTAGGCAGGGAGCAAACAACCCCCGAGGACCCTCAGGGAAACACGGGCGGCCGGTAGTGGGACCTCGCTGCGAGGGTTATGGTGGGTGGAAGTAGCGAGGCCCACTCATCTTCTATTTTAAACTATAGTTTCAAACTTTAGTTTACTATAGTTTGAAATAGAAACCATGGTAACTGTTATGATTAAACCTTTAGCAAAGAGCTTAGAATGACCAAGAGCAACAGACCCGGTTTCCGCCATTTTGAAGTGACAGCGATCGCTCGTCTTTGCTGTCGCGATGGAAAGCAGCTGCTTTGTTTTTATTTAATTCATTCAAAAAGCGCGTTATTGTTTCCCAAATTGTAGAGTGTCGCCTCTTGGTAATTCTATGCTCTTTGCTCCATGTCTGACTGTTGTAATGTTTTGCTTTGTTTTTCAGCTCAGTTGTTGAGCAAAGAAGGACTATTGAAGACAACAGTTGAAGACAACCGCGGGTTATATTCACGAGCGCGCGCATTATAATGTTTCCGGGCTGTTTTCTGAAAGTGTGTCTTGTTTAGATAAGTTTGCATGTCAAACTAAATAAACTATACTCTTTCTAAACACCTGTCTCGTGTTTTATTTGTCCTCTACAGCAATGCACTGTCATATAAGTCTGTTGAATGCATTTGTATGCAACATGGTTTGACAATACAGAAGTCTAACAAATAAATAGTTGTTATAAATGTACTTTCATTAGTCAACATTTGCTGTTATGGTTGTTTCATAACTATATTTTTTATTATTATTATTCTGTATGTTTAAAACCAGAAAATTATACTATATATTTAACATGTCACATATACTTACTGTTATTTTAAAATTTGCCAAATAAAATGTCCTAAGACAAGAATGGGTGTTGTTTTGATTTCATGTCAACCTACTGTAGGTTTTAGGTTGACTGCAGCAGGTATAGGCTACATACATCATAGGGAGTTTTTTAATGACCCAAATCAAGTAAAACGTCTCTTACTCAAGTACTTTTAGCATGCAAAAGTCAAATTTAAGTAAATAAAATACAGATTCCAACAACAAAATTTTGTCTTGTGAAAAAGACCAGTGTGGTGGTGAGAAAAAAAGTAATGCCAAATTATTTATAAATTTATTCATTTGAAAAGAGCGTTCATTTCAAAGGAGCGTTACCCTGTACTAAAATGGCGGCTCTATTGACGCATTCCTTCCAATAGACAACATCAGGGTAGGCGAAATCTAATGTATATAGCTATGGCGCTAACTAGTATTCACGTCGTATCATGCTCAACTCTTAACACTCTTTTACGCACTTTGAAAGACTTTGCGTGATTTCAGAGAGATATTTAAGCACATATGAATTAACAGTGGCGTCTCTACCCTTGAGTTACACAATGCAGCATTTAGCTCGCTCGTAAACATCGCTGCCGTCCTCAGATCATTGTCTGAGCAGAAGTTTCATCATTAGCCCTGACTGTCAGATGCTCTTCATCTCAGGAGCTGTATTTTTAGATGCTTGATAACAGATATAAGGTGAGTTATGGCTTGAGTGGACGCTGCCAGACGGGCTTTCATTCATTTTGGCATGACAGGAGAGAACAGGATACTAATGAGTGACAGAGAGTCCACAAAAACTGCTCTCCGGTTGCATTTCATTTGATGAATATTATCTTTTAGAGCTTCGAGTCGTGCCTCAGGTTTTTTTTCCCTCAGGTGTTTCTCGTCAGATTTGTTGTAGAAAGGTGAGATATGTTGTTTAAGACAAATTAATATATAAGCTATGAGATGAAGTTAAAAATATTTGTGCAATGCATTTATTTATAAATTATCTTGATAAATAAATAAATTTATTTATAAATTATTATTTGGCATCTGCTTCCACCTTGTGGCAGCAAAGGGAAGTTTTAAAAGGCACACGTTTTATTCATTCAGAAAGTTCTTTACCTGCTGAATCACTGACTCGTTCATGATGCAGACCGTTATTATTTTAATTGTATGTATATATAAATGTAAATGCATGTTTAAAAATTAAAATAAATGATTATATTTGTTGTTTTTTCGGTTTATTTTTCTAACTTTAAATTCTATGAATATACATTTATATAATATAATTACACATATTATAAATTCTTTTAATATTTCTATATGGCTTTATTTAGTTAGTTTTAGTATTTATTTATATATGTGCAGGTCTATATTTTTATTATAAAATAGTTTTTAAAATTTTTGTAGTTTTATAATTAAATAACATAGCTAACTTTATATATATATATATATATATATATATATATATATATATATATATATATATATATATATATAGATAGATATACATTTTTTTTTACATTTAATTTATTTTGTATAATTTATTTTTTTTAGTTGTCACTTTTAACAGGTAATATTTCATCTAGTACTTATATTTTTATAATAGTTTTCATTTGTGTCAGTAACACAGATAACGCCTTCATAACTGTAAGATGTCATAATTTTTCTCACAGTAGACTGGACCAGCTGATTCGAATGTTATCAATTGAATGGGTGTTATCAGTGGTTATCAGCTAATAGATATGGACTATTAGGTGCCTTCTGCACCTACTGGTAGGCTCAGAAGGCTGTTATCATCCATCCACATGGTTAATCAGCTATAGATCACAAACGGCTGCAGCCGGAAGTTAAAGAGAATTATTTATATTATTTATTAAATATCCCAATAATTATATTTTATTAATGCCTACCCCTACCTTAACCGTCACAGTAATGTAAAAGATCTGGAGTGTTCTCTATAAGTATAGCTGATTAACAATGTGAATGGATGATGACAGCATTCTGAGTGACATTTACTGGTCGGAAGGCCCCTACTGGCCCATATCTATCAGCTGATAACGGTATGTAAGGAGTATTACATACTGTACAGCACAGAATCCTGTGGTAAAACGTCCCAAAAAACAACAAAGTACTACACAGTTACCACATAATTTTTGTTTTGTACATTTGATGGTTTACCACATGAAATACCACATGCTACCACAAAAACATTACAGGAATATGACAGTAATACCACACACTCTACCACAAGAATATCACAGGAATATTACATATTGTATAACAGAATCCTGTGGTAAATACTACCAAAATATGAAAGTGATACCACACACTACCACAAGAATACTACAGGAGTATTACATACTGTACAGCACAGAATCCTGTGGTAAAACGTCCCAAAAAACAACAAAGTACTACAGTTACCAAGAAATGTAAGAAATGAAAGTTTTGCAGTGAAATGAACAAATATCCACAATTCTTGTTCATTATTGGAGAAACAGGAACACAGACATTTTGAATCATTATAAAGTTTAATTGATTTTTACATATATAAAATATTTTCATGGCTATTATCAAAATAAAATAAATATTATTGAGTGACAAAGTATATTCTTCATACTCTTGTACAGGGTCTTTAACAAAGAACAGAAGAATCATATTCAGTTAAAGCCGTTGACAAATTCACATGAATCACTTCAGCTGATGATTCCTTATGTACATATGCAGCTCATGTCTAGTTGAGCTATGTTTCAGTCTTCTGTCTCTCCACAAAGTGCAGATTGACCTTTTTGTTAGGAACAAGCACTGAACGAAAGTTTGCCTTAACTTCACCTACAGTCGGGTCTGGTCGCATTTCAAACAACTTGATTAGCTGCAATTAAAAACACAATCACAAACAGCACAATAATAATGCAATGTCACTGTCTGGCACAGAACTGAAAAATAAATCTCACCCTTGCCAAAGCCAGATGCATTTCCAGTTCAGCAATGCGACGACCGACACAGGCTCTGACTCCAAATCCAAATGGGATTGACCCAAACGGGTTTGGTCTGGTTCTGCCGTCTCGCAGCCAGCGCTCAGGTTTGAACTTCTGTGGTTCTGGGAAGACTTTCTCATCATGGCTGATTGCATAGTGGCACAGATTGAATGTTGTCTGTTCCAAAAAAAAAAAAGGAGTTGATTTAGTGGTCAATTTCAAAATGTGCAACTCTTTTTTTTTTCTCCTTCCCAACAACATGAGGTCAATTCACCTTTTTAGGAAAAAAGTATTCACCAATGACGACTTCGGTTTCTGCAATAAGACGGGAATTTACAGGCACCACCGGATACAGTCTGCGCAAAAAATACATATGCAAACACATTATAAAGTAATAGTACAGAACATGTCTACATGTATTCATGTGTGAAATAATTTCCTTTATGATCTTGACAGACATCTAATATGGTCCCTAAGGGTATATTTATTCAAACTAAATCTAAATATTAACTCATGTATAACTGACATGAATTTAATTTGTAGTTTTTTAATATAATAAAAATATCCTTAGCATAGATACTGATTACTTTTAATAAATACTGATTGCATGATTACTTACACAGAGGAACAGTTCTTGTACAAAATAACACATTTTACTGTTTGTTTGTTTTCAAATAACTGCAGCCATGGCAAGCAGGAGATTCTTTTAAAATATTTTATAACATTTGACTATTTTATAATAGATAAACCCTAAATTTTAAAGCAATACATCACTTTCAACAACATATTCCTCCACCTTAATGTTTCCTTGATGACGGCTTTGAGGAAAGGCATGCTGTTCACTTCTTCTGCTGTTGGGATTCTGTCATCCTTTAAGACCTTGGTTACCTCCTGATACAAAGTCTCCTGAGCTGCTGGGTCTTTTGAGAGAAGATAAAGAGCCCACAACATGGTGTTGGAGGTCTAGAACATCAGTAAAGATCATTTTAAAATCGAAAATCATCTTGAAATGGTAGTTGTGATGACCTTTTCTTCCCTGTTATGACTAGCATCAGACAAAGTGTACAAAATGTACACCAATTTTGGATTTTGTCTAATATAAATAGGACTGGGTGGCATATATCAGTATGTTTTTTGTAATAAATATGTTGTGAAAGTGTAATTTATTATAAATATATGAAACACTTTAATTTTGCTTTCATTGGTCCCTTCTGCATGTAAGTTAGCGCTAAACTTAAAGTTCACTCATAGATGACAGATCTGTTGTTGTTATTATTGACCTTCGTGTCATTCCAATCTATGTTCATCTTCAGAACCCAAATTAAGATAACAGTTATCTTTATCTGTTATCTTTTCATTATCATTATTACAAGTATTTATACCATTATCATTAGTAAGGTTGCAGTTGTTGTAGTTGTAACGGTAGTAGTTGTAGTAGTAGTAGTAGTAGTAGTAGTAGTAGTAGTTGAAGTAGTAGTCATTGTAATAGTATCGATTGTTATTGAGTAATTGTTACGGAGATTATAGAAGTTGTAGTTCATGTAGTAATAGATGGCATTGGTATAGTAGTAGCAGAAGTAGTAATGGTGTGGTGGTTACAGTAGTAGTAGTAGTAGTCGTTGTTGGTGTAGTAATATCAGTAGTAGATGTTGTTGATGTAGATGTAGTAGAAGTGATTGTAGTAGTAGTAGTAGTGGTAATAGTAGTAGTAGTAGTAGTTGTAGTCGCAGTAGACATTGTTGTATTAATTGTAGCAAACGCTATAGTAGTATCAGTAGTAGTAGTCGTTGTAGTAGTATCAGTATTAGTAGACATTGTAGTAGTAGTAGTCGTGGTTGTGGCTGTAGTAGAAGCATTAGTAGTTGTAATATAAGTAACTTTCTGTAGTAGTAGTTGGTGTAGCACTTGTGATTTATTATTATTGTTGTCAGTTATTACTGTTGTCCTTTCTCTCTTTTTACTCTCATATTTACTATCATACATTAATAAGCATTGTTGTTACTCCCTACCTCTGACTGTTTTTTTTCTATATGTTTTATCTATATCTGTGACACTTGATTCATTTATTGACTGTTATTGTTCCTAATGTATGTACTCTGACCTGTCCACCAAGTTACCTTTACATGCATACACACACTCACACGCACACACTCACGCACATACCAGTACCTGACTATATTGTTGATGTTTTTGTTGTTTTTGTTTTGTTGCTTTGTATTTGTTATCTGTTGATGTTTTCTTGTATTTGTATGATTTTTGCATATACTAATAAAAAAAAAAAAAAAAAAAGAACCCAAATTAAGACATTTTAGATGAAATGTCTGAGTTCGCTCATCCTCCATAGACAGCAAAAGTCCTGAGACGTTCAAAAACAGGAACCAAAACTGTCAAAACATTTCATGTGACTTGCACAGGGGCCCAGTGCATGTTTGCAAAGAGCAATACATTCTGCAGCTGACTCTAATGGCAAGTATGTTATATTGCCCAGAGTAAATGTACACTTGTGACATGAAAGACAACGGCAAGCAAACTCACTTATTCATCCAATCATTTTCTTTTCGGCTTAGTCCCTTTATTAATACGGGGTCACCACAGCGGAATGAACTGCCAACTTATCCAGCATATATTTTACACAGCGGATGCCCTTCCAGCTGCAACCCATCACTGGAAAACATCCATACACACTCATTCACACACACACTACAGACAATTTAGCTTGCCAAATTCACCTATACCGCATGTGTTTGGACTGTGGGGGAAACCGGAGCAGCCATAAACCCATGCGAACATGGAAAGAACATGGAAGAGAAATGCCAGCTGACCCACCCGAGGCCGAATCAGCAACCTTCTTGCATTGAGGCGACAGCACTGCCCACTGCGCCACCTGCAAACTTGCTTTTACAGTGTTTTTTTTTCCTTTGAGCTCCATATGATGATGATGAATCCTTAATTTTTCACAACATTGTTACAGGCAGGGAAATTGGACCCGTCCGACCATACACAAACATCACACATTTTAAAGAAAGACAGGTCAGAATACATGTGAACCCCTGAAATCACATGGAATGCTTTGACAATGTTTTTTGGTTCCTTATCTGGACCTTATATGTCTCAAGACTATTGCTGTCTGTGGAGGATAAGAGAGCTCTAAGATTTGATCCAAAATAAAAGTGACTATTGTAAGAGGGAAACTCAAACTGTTAAAATGTCTAATAATTAAAATAGAAAATAACTTTAATGTGAGAACACGTTACACATACTGTATGTTACATGTGCACATTTTAAGCAATGTATTAAGCGATGTATTTCTGTCAGTTCGCTTAATGGCCACAGGTGTTGGTAATAACATGGCTTTCTGAATTCTACATATAGCCAATATTTAAAACTCCTACAAATGTTGTTTACACAGTCAAATCTATAGAAGTGGCGTCTTACTGTGTCGACTCCAGCCAGCAGCAGCTCAGATACACTTCCATAAACATCTTTGCTGCTCATCTTGCCACTAGAAAGCAGGTATGTGAGATACTCTCCAGCAACCTCCTGATTGGTATCTACACGCTTCTGAATGGCCTCCATCTTCATGTCAATCATTTTTGTGCCTATTAGTAATCCATATGTATCAACATCATCAAACTCCAAAACAAATCTCTTAAAGTCAGTCTGAAGCTGATGTGTGAAGCTTACCGAACTTGAATATGCCATCCCAGCCATCAATGTACTTCTGCCAGAATGGGAAGTAATTGCGGGTCCAGTTGGGCAGAAGGGCCACGTGCATGCTGTAGGTGAACATTTGAGCAATTGAATTAATAAACTCTTGAGTCTCAACAGGAATCTCTTTCTCCAGACAGCCAATGCGCGTCTCGAAGAGAATGGACGCAATCCCTGTGAAGAAAAGTATCCCAATTATTGTGGGAAAATTGAAAGCATGTTAAGAATGGTGATAAACTGGTATTCAAATTGTCTTTAATAATATAAAGACAAAAGTTAGTTTTATTTAATGTAAGGCTTATAACATGACTCATAACATTATATCAGTGATCTTACAGCAGAATAATGACACTTAACTAATGAACTTTCTTTAAAAAACAATAGAAAACATTCTTGTAACACTTAAATATATTACATTTTAATAAAATCTTTGCATAATGGGCAAATGTTACATCATTTACATTACTGCAAAATATGAAGGAACAAAAAATACTGACCCTACAGTAACTTGTTTTATACTTTCTTCTTCTTTTATTCTTTTTACTAAAAGAAATAAACTGCGTTTATTTCAAATAGAAGGTTGAAGTCACTATGATTCATGAGATACTAGAGACTGGAGAAATGATGATAAATACAGTAAATAATGATTAATGAGCTTTGCCGTCACAGAAATCGTTTACATTTTAAAATACAAAACAGGTATTTTAATTTGTAATACTACTTCTGAAGAATATTACTGTTTTTACAGTAGTAAAAACTCAGATTAAGGTCTTGGAGAGCATAAAAGACTTCTATCAAAAACAAATGGTTTTGATCTTGGATACGTTGTACTAAAACGTTTTGTTATTTTAAATGTAACTAAACATAAGCTGATTACTGTAATACACAACTGATTACTATAATTGCTAATGTTGTATTTGTCCAGCAATTATCACATTTTTTAAAGTATTACTTGCACTTCACTTCATGTTGTAATGTCAGGTTGTTTCCTAAATTCTCTTTTGAAAATTACTTCAGGGATTTAATTTCACACACTAATGAAGCAGAAATACCTTCAAGGGAGAATCGGTAAAGCTCATTGGTCAGATTAGAGACTAGATCCCCTGTAGGACTCATCTCCCGCAGATAGTAAATGCGTTTGATGAAGTCTGTGATCACTGCATTCACCACATCTCCATACTGAAGCGAGTCCTTTGGATGAAGCATGCGTTTGTTCAGCACCGCTCGTAGTTTGTACCATTTCTCTCCTTCTCTGTTGAACAACACAGTCTCCTTTCAGATGACAAAACAGCAGGAATTGATAATAGATAATTACTTTATACAACACGAAACAGCTACAATAGCCAACTGTACTTTGGCCTCATAAAATCTTCAGACTTGATTAGTTTTGCTTATTAAATGGGCTGTAAAACGTGTCATTTAAACAAATTATTTGTTTTTACTCTGTGAAAGGGCCATAGCCAATGCCTCTTAAGTCCCGGTGCTCTGTCCACAGAGTCATGTATCCTCTGCATGGATATTTCTCATCTTTTCGAAGGAGTTCTTCCAGTAGCTCCACACTGCTTATTGAAATGCCTTGGAGGTTTCCAGAATTGATTTTGCTCAAGGGGCCATAAACCTGTTTTTGATATATCTGCAGAGATAAAAAAAAAAAAAGATGTAAAACATAACCAAGATGTTCTTGTGGTCTAAATATAAATAGCAATTATTACACATCTATTAGCCTACAGATAATTACACAAATGCAAATCGATTCAGAGCAGGTAACAAACAAGACAATCGTTTACACGACAGCCGTTTCTTTTCAATTCAGTAAAACACCTGACAGTCTGAGGACATAAACAATAATGTCAAGAGTCCTGCAGATAAAATCACATGATAAACAAATACAGCTGCGTTATTTCTTTATACCTGTAGCTCATGTATGCTGTTGAGGTACCCTTTGAAGAGCATTTGATACAACATGGTAAAGATTTTGATCTCTGGAAGGTCAGCCTCAGTCTTCAGCTTTCTGTGGCCGTCCTGGACACTGACAGAAGCAGCCGCAGCATTTCCTGCTGCTCTCCTGAAGCCTGTGGCCGCTGCCGTGGGTCTCAGAAAACCGAATCCGAGCCTTTCTGCAGAGCTCAAAGCAAAACAAACAGCCATTATGGACACAGAACGAAGAATGAGGTTAACGACACCGATATGAACGGGAGGGAGAGGGAGGTGGGACGAAAAGACTCACTGTTTAACCCTTCACTGCCTGTTGTACTATCATATAGCTTGGAGTTGTTCTGAAAATGGGAATTGTTATTATCATTTATAGAGGTTGACATTTAAAATATTGTCTAGCAAGCACACGCCTTATGTCGTTACAAACTGTCGGGCTTTTCTGCAGCACAAAAGTTAAAAAATGTTTAGTTTTTGTGCTTCAAGAAAATAGCAAATATAAGCAGCTATGACAGCTGGAAGTGCGCGTATTTATCTGTAATACGTCATACAGACGTCCTTGTGAGACATTCAGTCGACGTCTATGCGATACATCATCACATACGTTTATAGAACAGTTTGGCCCTAAGTACCAGTGTTACATTTGGAGGTTAAAGAGAAAGCTTACAAGGCTATAGGAACACCATACTAACTGAGAAGTATGGGGGCGGCAGCATCATGTTGTGGGGCTGTTTTGCTGCAGGTCCACTTCACAGCATAGATGGCAGCATGAAGAAAGAACATTATGTAGAAATACTGACACAACATCTCCAAACATCAGCCAGGAAATTAAAACTTGGCCACAAATTGGTCTTCCAAACAGACCATGACCTTAAGCATACTGCCAAATTAGTGTGGTGTTTTTCAGTTTAAATAAAATTTTTACATGTTTTCCATGCATAAGAAGGCTTAAACAATTAACCTATAAAGTGTTAATTATTGTGAAACTGTCAGAAGTGTTGCAAACTGCTAAGTGCTGCAAATCGCATGCACAAAATAGAGAAGTGTCGCAAGGGTGCATAGAAAGGGCAGAGATTTCAGGACAGGATGTATGAGCCGTGTGTGTGTTATAAGGAGACATTTGCCTTAAAAGGTAAAACCAAGTGAAGATGCACGGAAGACAAACAACTGTGGTATAAAAAGGATGTGTCTCTGAAAGAGAGTTCAGAGTTGAACCTCTCCTGCGCAGTGTATTGCTTTTGGTTTCTTTCCTGCTTGAGCAAATAAAACTTATAATTTTTTGACAGATTGACTCCGAACCCATTTTTGAACATGCACTGGACCCTAAAGTCCAACATTAGTTAAAATGTGCTTTAAGGACAACAGTGAATGTTTTGGAGTGGCCATGACAAAACCCTGATCACAATCCTTTAAAAAAATTGTGGGCAAAACCTTGCACAAGCAAGACAGCCTACAACTCTGACTCAGTTACACCAGTTCTGTCAGGAGGAATGGGCCAACATTTCTTCAAACTATTGTGAGAAGCTTGTGGAAGGATACCCAAAACATTTTACCAAAGTTATACAGTTTAAAAGCAAAGCTAAAAAATACCAAGGAAATGTTTGTAAACTTTTGACTGTCTAGAAATTAATAAATTCTCAAAAAAAAATTTTCACATTATTCTGGCATTTAGCAAATCCTAACATTTAGGTAATCCTAACGGACCTAATATAGTAAACGTTTAATATAATTTACCATCAGACATTTTTTTTTTTAAATGGCTATGTTCCTTTTTTTAGAGTGCATGTACACTTCTGGTTTGCCAAAATATTAATTTAGTGGTTTGAATACAGCAATTCTAGATCACCAACAGCGTAAGTGTTTAAAAAAAACATGTTTCTTGTAAAATAGGCATTTGTACTGTAGGTGTCTATAAAACTAGATGCATAGTATTTTATTATACACTGGCTCAGACATGGAAGTTCAATGAATCATCAATGTATAATTCGCACCATGTGAGACAGATATATATAGCATAGATGTTGTTTAATTTGTTTTATGACAGGCTGAGAAAACAAAGAAAAAAAACTAATGTTTGTATGCGTTTCAAAATGTTTTCTTATTAAAATGAAATAGAATAAAATTGTAAATTATTTTGTGCTGTCACATGACAATGATTATGTCGTCAAAAATATTATTTTGTTTGTTTGATAATGCATTTATAAATGAACAGTTAATAAAAAATGGGCAGATTGTTAAGAAATGCAAGTTTTGCAGTGAAATGAACAAATATCCACAATTCCTGTTTCTCCAATAATGAACAAGAACACAGACATTTTGAATTCATTATAAAGTTTAATTGATTTTAACATCTATAAAATATTTTCATGGCTATCATCACAATGAAATAAATATTATTGGGTGACAAAGTATATTCTTCATACTCTTGTACAGGGTCTTTAACAAAGAAAAGAAGAATCATATTCAGTTAAAGCCATTGACAAATTCACATGAATCACTTCAGCTGATAATTCCTTATGTACATATGCAGCTCATGTCTAGTTGAGCTATGTTTCAGTCTTCTGTCTCTCCACAAAGTGCAGATTGACCTTTTTGTTGGGAACAAGCACTGAACGAAAGTTTGCCTTAACTTCACCTACAGTCGGGTCTGGTCGCATTTCAAACAACTTGATTAGCTGCAATTAAAAACACAATCACAAACAGCACAATAATAATGCAATGTCACTGTCTGGCACAGAACTAAAAAATAAACCTCACCCTTGCCAAAGCCAGATGCATTTCCAGTTCAGCAATGCGACGACCGACACAGGCTCTGACTCCAAATCCAAATGGGATTGACCCAAACGGGTTTGGTCTGGTTCTGCCGTCTCGCAGCCAGCGCTCAGGTTTGAACTTCTGTGGTTCTGGGAAGACTTTCTCATCACGGCTGATTACATAGTGGCACAAAGTGAATGTTGTCTGTTCCAATAAAAGGAGTTGATTTAGTGGTCAATTTCAAAATGTGCAACTCTTTTTTTTTTTCGTTTGCTTCCCAACAGCTCGAGGCCAATTCACCTTTTTAGGAAAAAAGTATTCACCAATGACGACTTCAGTTTCTGCAATAAGACGGGAATTTACAGGCACCACCGGATACAGTCTGCAAATTCAAGGTGAATAAGAATATTAATATTAAATATTACTTCCCCCAATTATTTAAATTGTAGCATTTTACAGATTTTATTATAAGGTTTTCAATATAATAAAAAAATGTGTTCAGCATAGATAATATATTTACACAGAGGAACAGTTCTTGTACAAAATAAGTGGTTGTACTGTATTTTTGATCAAATAACTGCAGCCATGGTTAAAATAATAATCTTCTTTCAAAATATTTGATAAATCTGTACTTTTTATTAAAGGTATACCATAAATTTTAAAGCAATATATCACATTCAACAACATTATCCTCACCTTAATGTTTCCTTGATGACAGCTTTGAGGAAAGGCATGCTGTTCACTTCTTCTGCTGTTGGGATTCTGTCATCCTTTAAGACCTTGGTTACCTCCTGATACAAAGTCTCCTGAGCTTCTGGGTCTTTTGAGAGAAGATAAAGAGCCCACAACATGGTGTTGGAGGTCTAGGATGTGAATAAATATAATTTCAAAACATCTTGAAATGTTAGGTAGAATGAATCGTAGTTGTGATGATTTTTCTTTCCTATTATGACTAGCATCAGACTAAAATAGCTTCTCACACAAGGCAAAATGTACGCAAAGATTGATTTTTGTCAATTGTACACTCAAGGCCAAAATTATTCATTCTCCTAGGGAATATGAATAGGACTGGGTGGCATGTATCAGTATATATTTTGTCTTTGATATGGTATGAAAATATAATGTATTATAAGTATATATATTATTAGTTAATTCTGTTGACCTATTTGTTTGCTAATTTTTCTCCTTTATAGCTCCCTCATGTCTACTGTCCTGTGCCAGTTTGTACGTCATTCTTCTAGTGTCCAGTTTTGTCCTGTCGTGTTCAGATCTGCTCTTCCCTGCCAGCAAAGCCAAGTTTGTTTTTGCTAATGTTTTCCCCAATTGTTTTTTTTTTTCCGCATTTTATTATATTTTTTATTTAAAAAACCCATCTTTTAGTCCTACATATGAGTACTTGTCCTTCCCTAACCCAAACCTTGACAATTACAAATTTTTAAAACTCCTACAAATGTTGTTTACACAGTCAAATCTATAGAAGGAGCGTCTTACTGAGTCGACTCCAGCCAGCAGCAGCTCAGATACACTTCCATAAACGTCTTTCCTGCTTATCTTGCCATTAGAAAGCAGGTATGTGAGATACTCTCCAGCAACATCCTGATTGGTATCTACACGCTTCTGAATGGCCTCCATCTTCATGTCAATCATTTTTGTGCCTATGAGTAATCCATTAGTACAATAAACATTATTAAACTCCACAACAAATCTCTTAAAGTCAGTCTGAAGCAGATGTGTGAAGCTTACCGAACTTGAATATGCCATCCCAGCCATCAATGTACTTCTGCCAGAATGGGAAATATTTGCGGGTCCAGTTGGGCAGAAGGGCCACGTGCATGCTGTAGGTGAACATTTGAGCAATGAAATTAATAAACTTTTGTGTCTCAGCAGGAATTTCTTTCTCCAGACAGCCAATGCGCGTCTCGAAGAGAATGGACGCAATCCCTGTGAAGAAAGGTATCTCAATTATTGTGGGCAAATTGAAAGCATGTTTAAAATGGTGATAAATTGGTATTCAAATGACTAACATTATTATGGTCATTTGCATACCAATTTAACACCATTTATGTCTTATAAAATAAAGACAAAAATTAGTTTATTTAATGTAAGGCTTATAACATGATTCATAACATTATACAACCCTAAATCTGAGTATGGAAAACACAAATAAAAAGTAGTGATTTCCAAATTTACATTGACTTGTATTTCATTGCAGACAATATAAACAAAATATTCATGTTTCTTCATAATGTATATTGACATCCTTTCCTGTCATTCAGATCTGCAACACATTGCAAAAAAGTTGAGACAGGAGCAGTTTAGAGCTAGTAATCAGGTAAATTCTTTAAATAATGGTGTGATTTAAAACAGGTGATGTTAACAGCTGATTGCAATTATGATTTGGTACAAAAGCAGCATCCAAGAAAGGTCTAGTCCTTTAGGAGCAAAGACAGGCTGAGGATTCCCTGTTTACCAATAAATATGGTTAAAAACAGTGTTCCTCAAAAAAGATTTGAAGACATTTGGATATTTCAATTTCAACAGAGCATAACATTACATTAATAAAAGATTCAAGAAATCTGGAGGAACTTCAGTGCATAAAGTACAAGGGCGCAACCCAAAGCTGAACTACTGTGATATCTGATCCCAATGCATCTAGAATCATCATTCATCTATAAGCTATATAACCACAATGGGCTCAGGACTACTTTAGCAAACCTTTATCTAGTACCACAATACATAGTTACATATACAAATGCAAGTCAAAATTGTACTGTGCCAAAAGGAAGCCCTATGTTAACAGTGTCTAGAAGCGACTTCTCTGGGATCGGAGGCATCTGCAATGGACCATTACACATGGGAAACATGTACTGTGGTCAGAAAAATCAGTATTTCAGGTGTTTTTAAGGAGAATTGGATGCTGTGTGCTCCGGACCAAGGAAGAAAAGGATCATCCAGACTGTTACAAGTAACAAGTCTAAAAGCCAGGGTCTGTCATGGTATGGGGTTGTGTCAGTGGTAGTTTGCACTTCTGTGATGCCACCATTAACGCTGAAAAGTACATAGAGATTTGGACTACAATATGCCGTATACTTCTTTTCCAGGGATGCCCTTGCATATTTCAACAAGACAATGCAAAACCGCATTCTGCACACATTACAAAGTCCTGGTTGCAGAGGAAGAGGAGAAAGGTACTTGACTGGCCTGTCTACAATCCCGACCTGTCCCTAATAAAGAATGTGAGGTGCATTTTTAAATGCAAAATGCAAGACTGAAGACTCGGTACTGTTGCCCACTTTAAGACATGTTTGCAGGACGAATGGGACAAAATTACACCTGAAACATTTCATCACTTGGGTGTCTTCGGTCCCTAAACGTCTTTTAGGGGTTGTGGAAAGAAATGGCAACATTGCATGGTAAATGCTTCCAACTTTTCAAAAATGTTTTCCAAGAACAAATTGGATATTGAATATGTGCTTATTTTAAAAAAATCATAAAGGTCCACATTAAATAATGTTTGTTGTATAGTCTGCAGTGAAACACAAGCTAAAGTAAATTTCAAAATCACTTCTTTCTTTTTTATTTGCGTTTTCCATACTGTACCAACATTTTCCGATTTGGGGTTGTACTATAATTGCTAATGTTGCATTTGTCCAGCAATTGTCACATTTTTAAAAGCATTAAATTGCACTTTGTTTCATGTTGTAATGTCAGGCTGCTCACTAATTACCCTATGGGAACATGAACTTTACTTCTGCTTAAAGAATTTAATTTTACACACTAATAAAGTGGAAATACCTTCAAGAGAGAATCGGTAAAGCTCATTGGTCAGATTAGACACCAGATCCCCTGTAGGACTCATCTCCCGCAGATAGTAAATGCGTTTGATGAAGTCTGTGATCACTGCATTCACCACATCTCCATACTGAACCGAGTCCTTTGGATGAAGCATGCGTTTGTTCAGCACCGCCCGCAGTTTGTACCATTTCTCTCCTTCTCTGTTGAACAACACAGTCTTTTTTCATATGAGAAACTGAACAGCGGAAATTGATAAGAGTTCATGGTCACACTTTACAATAAGGTTCATTAGTTAATGTTACTTAATGCATTTACTAACATGAACAAACAATGAACAATACATTTACTACAGTTCTTGTTCATGTTAGTTAACGTTAGTTAATGAAAATACAGTAGTTCATTGTGAGTTTGGATGTTAATAATGCATTAGTAAATGTTCAATTATGGTTAATAAATGCTGTACAAGTGTTGTTCATGATTAGTTCATGTTAGCAAATGCATTAACTAATGAACCTATTGTAAAGTGTTACCGAGTTCATGATTTTGTATAACACGAAACAGCTACATTAGCCAACTTTGCCAACTTGCTTTTTAAATGGGCTGTAAAACGAGTGTTATTTATACAAATCCTTTGTTTTTACTCTGTGAAAGGGCCATAGCTAATGCCTCTTAAGTCCCGGTGCTCTGTCCACAGAGTCATGTATCCTCTGCATGGATATTTCTCATCTTTTCGAAGGAGTTCTTCCAGCAGCTCCACACTGCTTATTGAAATGCCTTGGAGGTTTCCAGCATTAATTTTCCACAAGGGGCCATAAACCTGTTTTTGATATAACTGGAGAGATAAAATGACAGCCGTTTCTTTTCAATTCATTAAAACACCTGACAGCATCAGGACATAAACAATAACAATAATGTCAAGAGTCCTGCAGATAAAATCACATGACAAACAAATACAGCTGCGTTATTTCTTTATACCTGTAGCTCATGTACGCTGTTGAGGTAACCTTTGAAGAGCATTTGATACAACATGGTAAAGATTTTGATCTCTGGAAGGTCAGCCTCAGTCTTCAGCTTTCTGTGGCCGTCCTGGACACTGACAGAAGCAGCCGCAGCATTTCCTGCTGCACTCCTGAAGCCTGTGGCCGCTGCCGTGGGTCTCAGAAAACACCATCCGAGCCTTTCTGCAGAGCTCAAAGCAAAACAAACAGCCATTATGGACTTAGAAAGAAAAATGAGGTTAACGACACCGGAATGAGAGGGAGGGCTGGACAAAAAGACTCACTATTTAACCCTTCACTATCTGTTGTAATAATATAGCTTGAGGAGTTTGAAAATGTGACATATGGTATTATAATTGATAATAACGTTAAGTTAAACATTAGACATTTACAATAATTGTCCATATTCATCTTTTTCTTTTCTGGAGCACAAAAGTTGAACTTTGGTGTCAAAAAAAGAACAAATAGCACATGTAGCGGAGAACAAAAACGGAGACAAACAAACAAATAGCACATAGCGGAGATGTCTGCTGAAGGAGGAGGAGCGAGAGCTCATGTTCCCCCTCGCTGGAGCTCAGCTCTGCCCAAATGGCTCTGCAGTGAGCACCACTTGCTTCATTTGACATTCAAGAGACGTCCAGTTAAAGGCATTTGCTTATCTGTAATACATTGTATGTCCTTGCAGACATTCAAACTACGTTTGTCCGACACATTATAACATAGCTACGTTTGATATCATGTCTGTGAGCCATCTGATTTGTAGCCTGATGATGTAGATGTTGTTTTTAATTTGTCTTTTTAGTAGTTCCCTCATGCCCTGCATTTCTGCATTTTATGCACCCTCTGTTATGACAGGTAGAGAAAAACTGTAAGGTTTTTAAACTAACACAGGCGACTTATGCTTCTATGTTTCAAAATTTATTAATATGAAATTCAAACGCTAAAATTGTAACAGAATAAAAAATGTAAATTGTTTTGCACTGTCACATTCAGGCTACAGAATGACCTTTAGTCGGAAATCAAGTGTTTAAAAAAACAAAGCTAAAAAACTCAGTGCTAAATTATAAATCCTAACAATTCCCGTTCATAATCTGACCAACAATAAAGAACACTGATACTGGATTCATTAAAAAGTTTAATTGATTGTTAGCTCTATAAAATAGGCTACATTATTGCACAATGGAATAAAATGCACAGCAACCATTTAAAATAAATCTTAAATCTGCATGAGGGAAAAAAGAGCTTTTCACAGTGTAATATATACATGGTCCTCCATATTGCATATTTCAAAGCACAACACAATCATAATCAGACATTGGTACCCTTATGAAAATTAACCATGGTTTCATTACTAATACTAATACTACAAAAATATGGTTTTTGATGTTAAAACCATGGTGACTACTAATTTCCCATGGTATTTGTAGTTAAATTGTTGTTATACATACGTCAATACAAATAATAATAATAATAAAAATAATAATAAGAAGAACATGGTTACAGCTTGTTTACTACACTGTAAAACCCCAAAAGTAAAGGTAACTCAAACCATTTGAGGAAACCGATTGCAACAAACCATTTAAGTTCAAAAACTAATCCTAATGAGTACTGCGAACTTACTCCATTTAAGTTGAAGTGATGAGGTATTTAATAAACTCATTACTTTCAACACTGAGTTCAAAACTCTTTTCAAACAAGTAGTATTAACTTTCAGTCAATTTTGAGTTAACTACACTCATTTTATTTGATAAAATTAAGTGTTGGGTTTTACAGTGTATAATAAAACCAAGGATAATTTTTGTAAGAGTAACCATTACGTGACATTTACATAATTCACTTTTGCAGGTTGCTTTTCAAATGTACATGCAGCTTGTTGAAACATAATGTCTTCTTTAGCTATGCTTCAGTCTTCTTTCTTTCCACAAAGTGCAGATTAACTTTTCTGTCTGGAGCAAGCACTGTACGATTCAGTGACCTCACCTCACCTACAGTCGGGTCTGGTCTAATTTCAAACAACTTGATTAGCTGAAATGAAAAGATGACATTACAAAAACACAATTAATTAAATAATATATTTATCTGGCACAAAAGAACAAAAAAAGCGGGCTTACCCTTGCCAATGCCAGGTACATTTCCAATTCAGCAATGCGACGACCGACACAGCCTCTGACTCCAAATCCAAATGGGATCGATCCAAATGGGTTTGGTCTGGTTCTGCCGTCTCGCAGCCAGCGCTCAGGTTTAAACTTCTGTGGTTCTGGGAAGACTTTTTCATCACGACTGATTGCGTAGTGGCACAGAGTGAAAGTTGTCTGTTAAATAAAAGCAGCTGATTAAGTGAATAAGCTGTTTAAAAAAGTTTTCTTTTAACTTCCTAATAGTATACGGCCAGCTTACATTTTTAGGGAATAAGTGTCCACCAATGACAACTTCATTTTCTGCAATAAGCCGAGCATTCATTGGCACCACAGGATACAACCTGATCAGGAAATTACATACGCAAACAGATTATAATATGCACTATGAAGCTACAAATGATACCCAGATTCCCAAAGAGCCTAAAAACATTTAGAAATGTATTTTATTCCTGCACTGGCAAAGCTACTTTCAACTTCCATCACTTCAATCTCTAATGTCAGAAGATGCTTCTGAAATTATTTTAATCTAAAAATTTTCTGCTCAACTGTTACACATTTATATACAGCGGGGAAAATAAGTATCAAACTCGTCATGTTTTTTTCCTGCGAAAAATATTTCTAAAGAAGCAGTTGACTTAGAATTAAACCAGATCTTGGTAAAAACCCAAACAATACAAACATAAAAATAAAACAAAACAAAACATATCTGAAAGATTAGTTGTGTGTAATAACAATGAAATGACACAAGGAGAAAGTTCTGAACTACTGAAATGAATTTGATACTTTATATAAAAGTTTTTTTTGGTGACGGCAGCTTATAGATGCCTCTCATATGGAGAATGAAGTCACATGAATTGCTCAGGTGTAATTGCTCATGTGGTTCTCGTCTGTCAAATCTGATCTTCATTTTGTATTTTCTATTGGATTCATGTCAGGAGATTGGCTGGGCCATTCTACAGCTTGATTTTCTTTCTCTGAAAGCATTTGAGAGTTTCCTTGGCTGTGTTTTTGACCATTGTTTTGGTGAAATGCATTCTGGTTTCATCTTTATCATCCTGATAATGTAGATGTTGGACTGAAGTAGCGGATATTCATTTACAATAAGGAAGGGCAGAGGGTTGCTGAATAACTAACTTCAATACTTTTTCCCTGCGTCATTTCATTGTATTTATAGCTTAATTGTAAATTAATTAGATTTGTTTTCTTTGCATATATTAATTTCTTTTGTTGTAATTTTAAGTCAACAGCACCTTTAGAAAAATGGTGGTGTGTTCAATACTTATTTTGCCTGCTGTATTATTATGAATATATAAAAAAATTGTTAAATTGTTAAAAAATAATTGTTATAAATTTATATTTAAGAATTAAAAAAATCTTCCTCTTATTACTATAATAATAATTATTATTATTATTTATATTATTATCATTATTAGTTTTTGCTGTTTAATACATTTTGGTAAAAATGTTACACTTTATTGTTTGACGATTATAAAGTTTAAAATATGCAGTATTTATTTCACATTTTGTAAGATTGCAAATGTCTTTATGATTACTTTTGATCAATTTAATGCCTCCTTGCTCAATAATATTTTATTAATCTATTTATTTATAAATCTTAAACCAAATGTATGAATTTATAGTATATCACAGATTTCCACTAAACATTAAGCAGCACATTTGTTTTCAAAATGACTAACAATTAGAAATGCATTGAGACAAAAATAAATGTTTTTTTGAAACATATTCAAATACAGTATGTAATAATATTTCACAATATTACTGGTTTTGCTGTAATTTTGATCAAATAATTGACATTTTTTTTATTCTTTCTCTCCATAATATTTTATAAAGATTTGACAATTGTATGGTAGACCGGAAATGGTCCTTTGGGCTGTCAAATAGTTTATTTGGTTTTTCAAAGATCACATTACTCAACCTTAAAGTTTCCTTGATGACAGCTTTGAGGTAGGACATGGTGTTCACTTCTTGTGCGGTTGGGATTCTGTCATCCTTTAAGACGTTGGTTACCTCCTGATACAAAATGTCTTGAGTTTCTGGGTCTTTTGAGAGGTGATACAGTGCAAACAACATAGTGTTGGAGGTCTAGAACATAGAGCAGAACAAATATAGAAAACATAAATAAATATATATCTTTAAAAACATTTTTGCCTTTATTAGATTAGACAATAGGATGACAGAAAATTAAGTGAGACTGGATCAGGAAAGGTCCACAAGCCGGGATTTGAAGTCAGGACACCCAAAATAAATAATTAAAATATTCATTGGAAACCTCAAATGCAAAGGGGAAATATTTTTTCTATTTCAATTACTGACTGTTGTCATTTGCTGCTGTTGTATATACTGACTATTTACTTTCAACATCAAGTGGTTCTAAATGTTTATGAGTATACTTTTTTGTTTAACACAAAAGTAAGATCATTATAAGAATGATAGAAATCAGTAAACACTGACTTCCATAGAAGGAAAGACAAATACTATGCAAGTCAATTGTTACTGGTTTTCAGCGTTTTTCAAAACAACTTCTTTTGCTTTTAACAGTAAATGATGTAAATGATGACAGAATTCTCAGTTTTGTGTAAACTATCAGTGATTTATCAAGAAGGAGGGAAGTTATTTTAAATAAAGATTATAAGACTTTCTACCAGTAACTTACATTTTCACTTATAAACAATGTGACAGGGCCTGACTTAAGGTTGTTGTCCTCCAAAAAATCATACAAAAACAAGCATAAAATCATACAATTCAATGATATTATCCTCATTTTTTGTTAAATTTAATGTGGGATAGGACTGTAAATGTATTTGTATTATATATTTGTAGTCTTTATTTATTTATATAATTTATTTATAATTTCATGCTTTTAATCAATTGATGTGAATGATAATAACTTAAATTGCTATCTCTGAAGTTTTTTTTCCTCTATATAACAGTTTTTAGCATAACAAAACTATTAAAGCTGTAGGTTCAGTTGGGCTGAGGACAAGGACAATGACAGAGTTTGTACAGTATAAAGTGTTTTTTAAAAAGAAAAGCAATCTGAGAGCCAAATAAATGTCATATTCCTTTACAGAACAACTCACAGAAATCAATCATCAGTCCATTTTAGACATTTTAGACACTTTTTATTCACTGTATTTATGTTTTCATTTTTAGGGACAGATCATGGATGTTTCTGGTAGAATGTCCCTTATATGAAAGCAAAAAATCTATATGAGCACAAATAAATAATTTATTAAAAATACTATAATTTTCCATAAAATATTAAGAACTGTGATTTTAATTTCAAAGAAGCTCTACTAAAGATTTTGCAAACATTAATAGTTTTTTTTTTTTTTTGCAAATGTGTGAACAGCTTGTAAACTTTCCAGGTTGTGTATGAAGGCCTGATTTATAACTCATTAAAAAACTGATTTCTAAATCCTCTAAACACTTTTTGTTAGGAAAAATCTGAAGAATGTTCAAGATTATCCCAAAAAAGCTTTTATATTTATGTATTAACATTAAAGTATTGTGCAAAAAAAAGAGATCAACTTGAAACTAAATATAAATGTTTATTTAAGATATAAATGTCACATTCAGTGTCATGTTACGTCTGAATATTTGCAAGCAAAATTCGCTGGCTGCATGGAAATTAAAATGTACAATGTTTATTTCGCTCACTGACATTGTTAGTCTTAAAATGAATAATTAATCTGTGCTAATACACTGAAATAAAATATTTGGTTTGGTGATCTTCAATTTTAACTTTTGCATTTGAAGTGGCGGTCCTTCTGTTGACGACTAACATAGCAACTGGATATTCAGCAGGGTACAACGCTAGGGATTTTTTTCTACTGGCCCGATTGGGCAAGTGGTTCAGATTTTTAATTGCCCTGCCAAAATTTTCTCTGGCCCCACCAAAAAAGTTAGCCATTTAGTTATTTAGCATAACTTTTCTTTAAATACAACTGACAATTTAAGAATGATTTAATTTAAATACAATACTGATTAGATTAAATAAAGTGAATGGTTTAATGTGTGGTTTAGTTGAATTATTTAGTAGACAATTTTATGTTTTTTTTTTGTTTATAACCAACCAAAATTCCTAATTTTATAAACTGGCTCATTACATCAGTCTATAATACTGTCGATATTTTTATTTTTTAAATGCATAAATATACTTTAAAATGCATTTCACTTCTTGTTCTTGCTTGATCCATCAACATAATAATCATATTAGCCGCACGAACCACGCTTACTGGGCAAACAAGTTCTGAAACACGTCTGGGCATGAAAGCATGCAATTGACAGTCGCAACTGAATTAAATTTTAGTGACAAGGCAGCACTAGCCCCGATCGGGCCAGTAACCATTCTGTATACTGTCCCGAGCGTCTTGCACACTGGCCCCGGGCCAGCGGGCAGTCCTTATTGTTGAGCCCTGATTCATTCATTCATTTTCTTTTCGGCTTATTCCCTTCATTAATCAAGGGTCGCCACAGCGGAATGAACCACTTTTATCCAGTGCATGTTTTACCCAGCGGATGCCTTTCCAGATGCAAGCCATATCTGGGAAAGCAACTGGATATCAATATCATTAACCATGTTCCTCTTACCATTAGTTTGCCATGAGAGAATGGCAAACTAATGGCCATTACTAACCCCACCCCCTACTCATTATTCTGCTTCAGTTGGAAACACATCAACATACTGCGATAAAAGTCTCAGCCATTTCTGGTTCACACAGACGTTAATGAAGATGTCTAATTTTGTAAACTTCTGTAAACTACAAAAAAAGATGTCTTACTGTGTCGACGCCAGCCAGCAGCAGCTCAGATACACTTCCATAAACATCTTTGCTGCTCATCTTGCCATTAGAAAGCAGATATGTGAGATATTCTCCAGCAACCTCCTGATTTGCATCTACACGCTTCTGAAGGGCCTCCATCTTCATGTCAATCATTTTTCCAGCTATGCATAATATATAAATGTAATCAACAACATTATAGAAAACATCATGCATGTATCTCTTGTAGTCTGCAAGAACACAATGTGGGAACTAACACACTAACCGAACTTGAATATGCCATCCCAGCCGCCAATGTACCTTTGCCAGAATGGCAAGTAATTGCGGGTCCAGTTGGGCATAAACACCACGGGCATGCTGTAGGTGAGCATCTGTGCAATAGAATTAATGAAATGTTGCGTCTCAGCAGGAATCTCTTTCTCCAGGCAGCCAATGCGTGTCTCAAACAGAATGGAGGAGATTCCTGTGGAGGAAATGGTTGCAAATGGAGTACATGTTAAATATTGGTGATGAATTAGTATGCGCAATAACTGTCATGACAAAAACAAAACACATACATGAATTCAGCCATGTTAAAATCTATGATAAAGTCACTGATTTATAATAGAGAATAAAATAACAGAATAGAATAGTATAATAATAACAATAATATTAATAATTGTCCATTGTTCTATATAGATCAGTGGATGCAATACATTTTATTACAAACACCATAAATTGCTTAGACAATATATACTGCAATATCAATAGAAGATCATTGTTTTTTTGAGATCTTATAACTTGTATTTATTGTTCAAATCTGATCTGATTGGTTGATGAAATGTTTAAGTTGTGCCATTATTTAAAGATAACATCATGGCTAAAGTAGGTTCAGGCGGGTCTTGACAGTATTACAGTTTCGTATCATTACTTTGAATGATTTCAGTTATTTGACAACTCAAAATCACCTTGATTGTGCGTTATTTTCTAATAATTCAACAGTCAGTTGTCATTATTCTGTATATATTACTGCATGCTTACCACACCTAACATCACTGTTTGATTTTGTATTTCAAGACTGTCAGGTTTTCCTTGTGTGTAGAACTAATTTCTTACACATCTCATTCACAGCCTTCTGTTTTGATTTTGACAGCCGTAGCTGTGAAGGAACTGAAATCATTCAGTGGGAAAATTTCAACACCTCATCGTCAATTATTCTGTACATAATATTTCTGTAATAAAGAATATCTGAATACAACTAAACATCTTATGCATACACCAGCTTGGTTTGGCAAAACTTGCTTTGTGCATCTTTAAAGTTGTGCCATTTGTTTAGAGAGAGGGAAAACTGGAGGGGGAAACCGGAGCACCCGGAAACTCACATGAACATGGGGAGAATATGCAAACTCCACACAGAAATGTCAACTGACCCCGCCCGGACTCGAACCAGTGACCTTCTTGCTGTGAGGCGACAGTGCTAACAACTGAACAACTGCGCTGACCCCCTTTGTGTTTCAAAGAAGAGGGATTTCTTTTGGAAATATAATAAAAAAGGTCTAAAGTTGGTCTAAAGGTCTAAGGTCTAAAGTTGTTTAAAAAAAGCTAAAGTACGCTAACAATAATGTGGTAGGGGCAGTCATAATTCCAAAGTTGACTTGAGTATTTTCTTTGACATTTAAATTACATTATGGTTCCATTTTAGAGCTAATAATACGTCAAAAGCTGCTTGATGAGTGTTTAACATAATGTTTATGTGACGCGAAATCGAAAGCAGCCTCCCCTATACTTAAAGCTAAAATACATACGAGTTTAATTTTACATTAGGCTATATGTGGATAAAAACATTTCCAGACCCATACAAATCCACACCCTCGTAATTCACACTCTGTAGTCCATGACTAAGAAGCAGAGGCGGGTGATTCTTAGTTTGACGTTTAGGTGATCATCTAGTCTTCTGTTGATCACCCCTGACCTACTTTCTGCTGAATATGAATTTCACGATCTGAATTTCTGGTTTTGAATTTAAGGATATTGAATTTCATGTTTTGAATTTCTTCATCTAGAAAACTTGAAACTGCATTTCTACAAACTGGATATCTGCGGTCTATGAATTCAGGACACAACAAATCTGAAGTTTGAAAATATGTCTATAAAAAATTCAGTTGTCTTACATTTCAGATGTTCAATATTCAAGTTATGAAATTCAAATTATGAAATTTAAATTCAAAACATTTTTTAACGTCATATAAAAATTCAGATTTATTAAATAACAATTGTCAATAGTTAAAATGAACACAATGCAAATTCAGATTGTTTTGGCATATTATTAGCTCCATACCATTTCAGACTGTAGTGATGCATGAAATTCTCCCAAAAATGTTTCCAGTATCATCAGTTCCATTCAAGCAATTAAGGAAATTAAGAATAAAAGCAATTGGAAAATATTTAAGTGGAATCCTGGAGTGGAAATACCTTCAAGAGAGAATCGGTAAAGCTCATTGGTCAGATTAGAGACCAGATCCCCTGTAGGACTCATCTCCCGCAGATAGTAAATGCGTTTGATGAAGTCTGTGATCACTGCATTCACCACATCTCCATACTGAACCGAGTCCTTTGGATGCAGCATGCGTTTATTCAGCACCGCTCGCAGTTTGTACCATTTCTCTCCTTCTCTGTTGAACAACACAGTCTCCTTTCAGAAATGCAACAAAAACGCCATATGTTGATAAGAGTTCATAAGTTTACATAACATGAAACAGCTACTGTACATTAGCCAAATGTACTTTGTCCTTGTAAAATCTCCAGACTTTTGACAAATCTTACATAAGATTGCAAAACATATTACAAAACCATTGTGCCAAATGCATTTACTCTGTGAAAGGGCCGTAGCCGATGCCTTTCATGTCCCGATATTCTGTCCACAGAGTCATGTCTCCCCTGGAAGGAAACTTCTCATCTTTTCGAAGGAGTTCCTCCAGTAAGTCCACACTGTTTAATGCAACGGATTGGAAGTTTCCGACATTGATTTTGTACAAAGGGCCATAAAGCTGTTTTTCATATAACTGGGGAGACGAAAAACAAATGGTTAAGAACATGGTGTGCTAGTAAAGACAAAATCTTGCATTGCATCCCTTAAAATAGATTGTTCAACCAAATTGTCATAATTTGCTGCTTTCAAACCTTTATAAGTTTCTTTCTTGTGTTGAACACTAAAGAAGATGTTTTGAAAATGTTGGAAACCTGTAACTATCTACTTCAATAGTAGGAAAAAGAAATACCATAGAAGTCAATGGTTACAGGTTTCCTGTATATTTTTCAAAATACCTTCATCATTTACTTCAAACCTTTGAGTTTCTTTCCACTGTTGAACACAAAATAAGACATTTTTTAAAAAATGTTGAAAATCTGTAGCCATTGACTTCAATAGTATGAAATAGAAATACCATGGAAGACAATGGTTACAGGTTTCAAACATTTTAAAATATCTGCATCATTTACTTCTTTCAGACCTTTATGAGTTTCTTTCCCCTGTTGAACACAAACGAAGATATTTGAAACAAATGTTGAAAATCTGAAACCACTGACTTCCACTGTATTTCTTTTTCCTAAAAATGGAAGTCTATGGTTACAGGTTTTCAGCTTGTCATAATTTACTTCTTTCAAACCTTTATGAGTTACTTTCTTCTGTTGAACACAAAAGAAGATATTTTGAAAAATGTTGAAAACCTGTAACCATTTGCTTCCATGGTATTTCTTTTTCCTACTATGGTAGTCAATGATTGCAGGTTTTCAGCTTTCTCCATCATTTACTTCTTTCAAACCTTTATGATATACTTTCTTTTGTTGAACACAAGATACTTTGAAACATGTTGGAAACCTGTAACCATTGACTGATCAAATAAACAACACTTCTGAATTATTCAAAAATGTTCAATTATACAAGACAGCTGTTTCCTTTCTACTCCGTGTCTTTAAATCGAACACCACCTGACAGTCTGAGAAAATAAAGAAGGTAAAAAATAATGTCAAGCGCTGTTAAAGTCACACAGTAAACAAACTTCAGTATTGGTTTCTCTCTGTACCTGTAGCTCATGCATGCGACTCAGGTAGCCTTTAAAGAGCAGTCTGTACAACATGGTAAAGATTTTGATCTCTGGAAGGTCAGCCTCAGTCTTCAGCTTTCTGTGGCCGTCCTGGACACTGACAGAAGCAGCCGCAGCATTTCCTGCTGCTCTCCTGAAGCCTGTGGCCGCTGCCGTGGGTCTCAGAAAACCCAATCCGATTCCGAGCCTTTCTGCAGAGCTCAAAGCAAAACAAACAGCCATTATGAAGGCAGGGCGAACAGTGAGGGAAACAACGATCCGGTTTCACACGGGAGGGAGAAGGAGGTGGGGCAAAAACACAGTCAAGTTAACTCTTCACTATCTGATATTATGTTGTACAGTGCTGTTTTGAAAGGTGAAAGTCCATTAGCATGCACATAATGACACTGTAAGAATTTTATTATCAAAGGGATAGTTCACTCAAATATTTAATTTAACTCATTATTTACTAACCTTCAAGTGGATTCTAACCTCAAAGAGTTTGTTTCTTCAGTTGAATACAAATGATGTTATTCTGAGAAATGCTGGAAACCTGTAACCATTGACTTCCATACACCAACCTGATTTCACCAAGTAGGACATGTTCCTGAATAAACATCTATGAATCAGCCAATCAGAATTAAGGGATGTGTTTACAGTTTATGTTAGGTTTTTAGACTTATGCAATTTTACATGATCATTATCCAGCTATTATTCCTCTCTGATTTTAGGAATAATTCAGTAATGGCTGGGTTTAGGGGTAGGGAAGAGGTATGGATTACATTTTCCAACAAAAATGATGTTCCAGGATCAACATAGATGTTTTATTCCAGGATCGCATCATACTTGGCAAAATCATGACCAGCGACTTCTATAGTAGGAAAAACAAATATGGAGGTCAATGGTTGCAGATTTTTTTTTGCAGATCTTCTTTTGTGTTTAACAGAAGAAAGAAAATCAAACAGGTTGGTGACAAGTGAAAGTAAATAATGATGGAATTCTCAGTTTTGGATGAACTATGCCTTTAATCAGAAGATACTAAGTCTGATTCGTTCCAAGTCACCATTTCTCTGCTCTTTTTCATACAGCACTCTCAGAAATAAAGGTACACGAGCTGTCACTGGAGTGGTACCTTTTCATAAAGTACAAATGTGTACCTAAAAGGTCCATATTAATGCCTCAAGGGTACATATTAGAACCTAAAAAGTACAAAAGTGTTTCTCTTAAATTTTGTTGGTACTAATATATACTTTTAAAGTACCAATATGGACCTTTTAAGTACAAATGTGTATATTTTGAAAAGGTACCACCCCAGTGACAGCTCATTTACCTTTATTTCTGAGAGTGAGTGAAGCTGTATGTAAATGCAGACCGTGGCTCTCAATCTTTCAGAGAACGTTATAGTAAACATTCTGTTATTTTCCTGGTATAATACTAAGTACAGGTTTTGAATGACATGATGACGATAAAAATAAAGGCAATTTTTAATCTGGCTGAACTCTGCCTTTAACATTCACCTTTCCTCCAGTTCCTACAGGGTGGAGGGAAAAGGCTTCAAAACAAACAAAAAAATGTTACAAAACCACATGCTCTTGTTCAGAAAGAAATGTTCTGAATGTTTAGAATTTTAAAGCATTAATAATTGTATGAATATTAATCACAAGCAAAAAATTTGGAAAATAGATCTCTACCTGACAAAAGTCTTGTTATTGATCCCAGTTGTAGGAGCAACAAATAATAACTTGACTTCTAGTGGATTATTTGTGGCAGAAGGTAGATTTGTCTGATGAATGATCTGTGGAATGCATCACAAATACTGCAGAAGACCTATTGAAACCCACATAGACCCAAGATTCTATAAGAATAAGGGTAATCTAGAGGCCTTTGCCTTTCATTTAAGCCACTTCTAATACCAAATGATCAACTAGTCCAGTTATTATTTGTTGTTCCTAAAACTTGGATAGGGACAAGACTTTTGTCAGATAGTGCATGTCCCGCTCACATATAAGGCATGATTCAATATACACAAAACAAACCTCCGAAATACAGCCATAATAACCAAGCAAAATACACAAATATTCCACAAGTCTTATTTTATTACTCCAATTTTTGAGCATTAATTTGTGAGCAAGAACTGTTGCTCTTGACTGCTCTTCAAACAAAAGTCTATGAAAATCTTCAGTCCTTAATCTCTGCAATGTTTTTGATAGCCCCGGCTGGGTCAGTCTTGTAGAGCATGAAGTGTCCTTGTACCTGAGCGGCGCTAAGATCTGTGTGAGCGGCCAGTGCTTGTTCAGAGAAGTGATCTGCCTCGGCTGCAGACTCCTGAGGGTAAAACCTCCGAAACATCTGAGTCAGCTGCCAGTGCGAGCAGTGGCCAACATACTGCTTCAGATCCACACGGCCGGGGCGGACGAGAGCCGGATCGAGTCTTCACATCGAGGAGAAGAAAATGAGAAGGGGAAGGAAACAATACCATTTTACTAATACCAAAGACTGTTCAGAGTCCCAAGTCTTATTGACCACTGGGTACTTCATGATTAATGTTTTTAATGATTAATAATGGACTAATTTATTTAAAATAAGTAAGGATTGGACTACAGAAAAGAGTGATCGTGTGATAATAATTGAGCAGTTATAAAGACCAAAAAAACATTTTATGAATTGACAATATTTAATGTTTGTTTTATTTATTATGTTTGAATTAAAAAAAAAGATTACACTAACATAATTTTTTTGATCACATAAAATATCCTTTATAAATGAAATATTGTGTAAATTATTTATTTTAAGAGATTAAAAAATATGTATTTTGCAATAGGGAACAAAAAATATTTAAAAATATATACAGACTTATTTAACATAAACTAAATATATTAAATATATACTAATAAATGATGACTAAAAAAATATTTTAAACAATTTTTTTTAATGTCAGCAAAACCTGATTATTATGTACAATTGTTTAAAGCAAGCATGTTTGTTGGGAATATAAATGACATTATCTAGGATGCAAAAGTACAATGAATATCAGGATATTCTAAAATAAAAATAATAAAATACAATAAACACCCCTTTCCACACTTCTTTAACGGCCCATTCACATGGGGTATCAGCATCAGCACTTCCCATTAGCTTTGAATGGGTGACATAAAGCGTTGCCGAACTGAATTGCAGATCCGTCAGTGCTGCATCAGTAGTGTTGCTCGCTGCAGAAATTGGGAATTTCTCAACTTTTCATTACTTTTCATCAGATCGCTTTATGCAAATACCCCTAGCTCAAACAGTAGCCGATTGCAGACTAATTTTATTGGCTGACGCTGTTATGATGATCACGTCAGCCCTAACTTCAGACATGCCCTCCGTCAAGCATTGACGCTGAGGCCCGAGTAAATCGGGCATTATTGTAAAGCCTTTTGTGACTTAATGTCTGTGAAAAATGCTACATAAATAAACCTTTATTTACTTAATATCCGTATATACACTTAATTGGATTTTCATTCTATGAAATAATTATATTTGTTTATTAAATATAATAAGTACAATTATACAACATTTGGATATTAAAACATCTGCCAGGATCTGACCTTCATTGCACTGTAACACACACAATTTATTACCACCAATCTTCCAATTCCTTGTGCTATTATAGCCACAATTTCACATTCCAAAGTCCAAAAAAAAAACTAAATCTTCATGGGGAAAAACAAGCCTTACCTCTCAATGAAATTAGTAGTCATGAAGACAATTCGGGCCTCTGAAGATGCCACTCCATCCAGAGCATTCAGAAGCCCACTAAACGTAAGCCGTCCCATACCTTGATAGGCCAGTGGATCTGTGAGAAAAAAATGGAAAGAAGATTATATTGTGTCATCAAGATTCATCACAGTATAGTTAGGCTGTGAATATTCAGAAGCACAACAGCAAGACATACTCTCGGTGGGCAGCAGCTCGCGGCTGACAAAGGCTGCATCTACGTCCTCCAGCAGGATGATGCTCTGCTGCGGAGCGACGCTTAGCAGGTGATTGAGGCGATCATCAGACAGGCTGCGGTCGCTCAGACTCATCAGACAGATGCTGTAGCCCAGCTCACCTGCCAGAGCAGTTCTGAGAAGAAGAAAAAGTACAATAAGTATACAGAGATGTGAAACTCTGAATGAGCTATATGCACAGCTAGTGTTTTTCAGCCAACGATAAACTTCCAGTGAAAGGTTAATGTGACTGTTTTCAATTTCATAAGGTTGCTTTTACAGCACGGATGTTGTAATGTACTTAAAATACAATCAGTTAAATAGACTTAAGCATTTATTTTGTTATTCAAGCATAAAATGAGATGAAAGACCATGCAAAAGCTAGGGATGTCAGTAGTAGTAGGCTAGCGTAGAAACTTCAATACTGGGGTCAAATACGTTTTCATATTTTGAAGACAGGGAAATGGAATTTAATTCAGCGCTTCTTATCTGGTCTGAAACCAACTTTATATCGCACATCAATCAGGCTGTGAAGATCACAGATTTTTTAAAGAAATCAGATCTTAAACGTGCCGATTTTGTGATGGCAATACAGTTCACTGGAAGCGATTGGGCTGACTGAATATTAGAAATCTTTGTGCATATACCCATTGTACTTTGTTATTTTAAAGGGTTAGATTTTAATTAAATTTTAATTAATTTTAATTAAAAATGAACCCCTAATGAGGTTAGTATAAGACTGTCTACTTTCAGTCGAATAAAATCAGAGTAATTTTATTAATAATCTTGTGCTTTTCCAGCTTTACAATGAAAAGGGGTAGGTGTTTTCTTCAATAGTCCAAAAACAAGTGCAATAAAGCACATCCATCCATAATAAAAATAATAGTAAAGGTCTCCAGCTGCAAACTGATGCATTTTTATTTTATTTTAAGAAACAATTACATATTTTAAACTTTATAAACAGTTGTGTATTTTCTGAGATACACATTTTTCTTCTAAAGCTTTGTGTTGTTGTTTTTTATCATTTAGCACCACCAGCTGGACAGCAACGTGAAGCATTACAGATGACATAAGCAGATTGTAGTAGTGACATGAATAAGAAGTAGAAGCACACAAGCATTTGAAAAAAACATTTTTTTTAAATAAAATTAATTTATTAATAATAAAAAGAACAATTAACGATTTTATATGATTTTTAAATGAGATATTAAATAATATAAATTCCTATTTTGAATAAATATAAAATGAGAAATATTTTTTCAGTGATGCTTTTTTGCTTCTCTTTATCTCAATGGCAAATATGCATCACAAGCTCCTGTCAAGCTGCTGGTGCACCAAAATATGCACGTCTAAAGAAGAAGAAGAAGAGAAAAAGAAGCAAAGAAAACAGAAAAACAGTTGCTATTGTAGAGCAGAAAAACCACAAAATAATTATTACAATAACTCTGGTTGTAATTATCTATAAAAAAGGAAGAGATGCCTTTAGGGTGAGTAAATTGTGGGCTGATTAATTTTTTTTTCATAGAGCGGTGCAGGATTAATGTCATAACTAGATGAGTTTACTGTGGGTTCCTTCTGGATTTCCCTATAAAGTTTTATAATGGGGATTTTCAATAATGAGTAAAATAAGGTCTGAGGTAGACATGACTTGACAATACCACATGCAATATCTACATGAACATAAAACTTCCACAAAAATAACTTTTTCTACAAAAAGTTAAACCATTGTTTATTACAGAAGTTATTTGAACTGTGCATAGATCAACTTTACAACCTTAATTGATAGTAAGATGAACTATAAAGAAAGCTTACATAAAGCTGCTCTTTCCACAGCCAGGTGGGCCATACAGCAAATATCCCCTCCTGTATGGAATGCCTGATTAAAACACATTCAACAACAAAACAAAAAACAATACTTTTATTTAGAATAATATTTTTTCAAGATCTATGCAGGCTAATAAGGAAGCAAAAAAAAACTTTTCATATACTGGTTTCTCAAATATGGTGATTTGGAGAGAATTGTCGCCCGGTCGCTTAGCCTTCGCTATCACCATTCATTACAATAGACTGTGAACAGTTTAATTTTCTATCAGACATTATTTATCTGACAAAGTCAATATAGCAGATATTGCCTGTTTGCTAAAACGTTTTTCAAAGATATATTAAACGATCTAAATTGGACAGGTTTAATTTATTTAATGAATTCATTGTAATGGAGAAAATAATAGCAAGTTAATAATAAATCTTTACATGTTTATAAAACATATTTTCACATTTAATAAATATATGTGCTGTTATATGTATATGTATATATATATATATATATATATGTATATATATATATATATATATATATATATATATATATATATATATATATATATATATATTAGCTATATCAAGATTTTTATGTGGGTTTAAAACAGTAAATCTAAAAATGAATGAAATCTTAATTTATTTGTATTTAAAAATGTATTTAGAAAAATTGTCTTAGTTTTTATATTTTATTACAAAATGCTAATGTAAAATTAAGTAACTTTAAAGAATATCATGATTTAAATTTCGCTCATGGGCGCTAAAATAACGTGCCATAATTTGGTAGGAAAATGTTGCCATCTAAGCAAACTAAATGAGACAACATTTAGATCCTGAATTAATTAACTACACTCAATCCTACAATTAGACAGTCTAATTTCTGTTTTCTTTGTGTATATGGTTAGTACAGTACAGTGGATAAAGTCATTAAGTTTCTTAAATTATTTATTTTTAAGTATTTTGAGTACCAAAACACACAATACGCAGCATAGAGGCTAAAATTACCGCTACGATATAAAAATAAAGTAATAACTGAGAGGAAACTAAACTGTTCGCAGTCCATTATAATGAATGGCAATAGTAGCAGCGGCTGGGCAACCGATTCCCTATTCCAGTTTTAAATGCCGTTTTTGTGAAATAGACCTATTATGATATTTTTTTCACCTCTGTCAGTGTACCACTTAGGATTGCCTATGAACTCCTTTACATCATCCACAATCCTCTCCGCCACTCCACTCTCCAGCACTACTGAAGACAGCGGCCGTCTTCTCCTTGGAAAACCAAAGGGTCTCCACTCCGCTCCCATTGCAGTGTACATCACTGTCCGGCCCTCTTCCTGCTTTAAAGCAAGTTCACGTGCTGCACAGAGACAGAAATCTATCATTTAGGCTGCAAAATAGTTCATCTGACGTCTCTCTTTAACCCCACCACTTTTCTCTTATTTCTGGAAGTTCTGAAAGTGTCGTTCATTTTACTTCAGCTTAGTCCCTTTATTAATCAGGACTCGCCACAGCAGATTGAACCACCAACTTATCCAGCATATGTTTTACACAGCGGATGCCCTTCCAGCAGCAACCCAGAACTGGGAAACATCCATACACACTCATTCACACACATACACTACAGCCAATTTAGTTTATTCAATTCACCTATAGCGCATGTCTTTGGACTGTGGTGAAAACCGGAGTACCTGGAGGAAACCCACACCAACAAAGAACATGCAAACTCCACACAGAAATGCCAACTGGCCCAGCTGGTACTTGAACCAGCGACCTTCTTGCTGTGAGGTGACAGTGTTAACCACTGAACCACCATGGCGTGTATGCAAGTACATAGGTCCGCAAAATAAATAACTATTTTAGTGGTATTTGGGTATTTTAATAAAAATAATCTTACATACTGTCCCTTTGACCAACATAATTTCAAAGGAGGCTTAAAGTTTGTATGTTAGTGAGTTGTAGGGAATAAAATGTTTTTTCTCAAACAGCAAGGAAAGAAAAATGGGCATTAAAGTTAATACTGAGTTAATAGAGTTAATACTGCACACTTGAGTTCTAGGGATTGTTCACCCCGAAATGTAAAATGTCCTAACTGTTTACTAACCCTAACACTTACCCTCAAGTGGTTATAAATGTTTCTCAGTTGAGCATAAAGGGGGCATCATGGTGGCACAGTGGAAAGCACAATCACCTTACAGCAAGAAGGTTGCTGGTTCATGCCTCAGCTGGGTCAGTTGGCATTTCTGTGTGGAGTTTGCATGTTCTCCCTGTGTTCGTGTGGGTTTCTTTCAGGTGCTCCGCTTCCCCCACAGTCCACAGTACAGGTGAATTGGGTAGGCTAAATTGTCCGTAGTGTATGTGCATGAATGAGATTGTATGGATGTTTCCCAGTGATGACATATGCTGGAAAAATTGACGGTTCATTCCGCTGTGGCAACCCCAGATTAATAAAGGGACTAAGCCAAAGGAAAATTAATAAATAAATGAACACAAAGGAAGATATTCAGAAAAAGCTGAAACCTTGTAACCATTGACTTCCATAGTAGAAAAAAAGGTTACAGGTTTTCTTTAAAATAGTTTCTTTAATAAAGTTTTGAAATAAGAGAGTGGAGATTGAATAATAAACTATTCATTTGATATAAAATTTACAACAGGTACATGGTGAAGAACAAACGAGCAAAAACAAACCTTCCTGAAGTATGTTGAAGAATGTCTGGCGGTCTCTTCCCAAAGCAGTAAAGGTGACAGACTCCCAGGGCGTTCCAGTGTGCAGGTCCATCATCTGCTTCTCCCTGACCCGCTCCACTCTGATCCACTTCCTTCCATACCTAAAAAAAAACGCAAGAACCTCAATTAGAGAGATGAAAAACTTCAATGCATCAATGACAATAATGTAGACAATCTTACCATATGATGTGGTTGCCTGGGCTTGGGTGGAAGTCAAACTGTGTGTGGACTTTCCCACTCTCGTGCTGCATGTATGAGGTCTCTACACTCAGATGCTGTGTGTGTTTGGCATGTTTGGTGATCCAGCTTAAGAGCCAGTGGTAACTTTTATCTTTGCTTGGAACCTCCAGAGTGATCATGTAATGCCTCCGAAAGAAAATCATGCCAACCTGTGCTCCTTTTCTGGCAACTGCAAGTGCCGTGCCAACACCAACTAGTCCAAATCCTGCCCCAAAATAAGGATTGTCCTTCAGGGCTCCAATAAAATCTGACAGGGTCATGGTGAAGGTAACTTCAGGTACTATTTTTTTCAGTCAGGACAAATATGCATCCTGCTTTCACAGCAAATAAGGCTAACGCATTTTTATCTTCATTTTCAAGAGAACCTTAAGACTGACCGAACTTCATATCAAGCTGTCAAAGAAGAGGTATTTCTTATCAGTTAAATAAATACAAAATTAAACGTCACTTTACTTACGATAGTGTAAATAAGGTCACGTATTTACAAACAACCTTTTTCTCCTGTTAGCTTAAAACAAAGGAAAAAGAAGCCAATCAAATATAAGTGCATGAAAGCAAGCGTTCTCTATCATTGCAGAATGATTGAATGACTTAAGCGAGTCGAATCTTCACAATGACTCGGTTGAACCGACTCACAAAAGTGAATCCTACGTTAAAGGGGTAGTTCACATAAAAATGGCAATTTACTCATCTTCCGTATGTGATTACAACCTTTTATGAGTTTCTTGTTTTCCCATTGCACACAAAATAAGATATATTGAAAGATTTTGGATACCAGAAGCCATTGACATTCAACGCCTACCAGTTTCAAGTTTTTCCTCAATATATCTTTTCTGTTTCTAAAAAGAAGAAAACTCAAATATGTTTCGAACAAGTGGAGGGTCAGTAAATGATAACAGAACTTTCATTTATTGGGCGAATACACCTTTAACTGCGGTTTGTGTTGAAAGAGTTAATTCAGGCGAACTGTTCAAAAGAACCGATTCACTGCAACCAAACGGGCAAATCACATGGCGACCTCTGTGTGTTTCCGTTGTTCAGAAAAATAGTTCCGTACTAAACGTTTCACAATGATAGTTCCGCTGTCGCTGTTTACGACGGGGTCGCGTTATGACACTTTTACCTATTCTCATTAACCGCTTTATATTTGGGGTATTTCAGAATAATAATCATCCAACCGTGTATACAAATGTGTGATTTATACACAAAATTAACGTCCTCTTTTATCAGAAAGAGCCTCGAAATCTCGCCATTTAACGTTACATTCATCCTCACAAGTGAAGGTAACGTCATTTATGATTGTAAATTAAAGCATCAACATACAAGCTTTTAATTTACGGTGTTGTTTATATTATTAGACATCTTGTTGATATTCATTTGCTGCTATTTTCTTTAATATGAACACATCTGCTCCTGCTTGAGAAAGCGTTGTTTATTTGTTTATCAGAGCAAATGAAGCACGGATTTAAGCGCAGAAGGGCTAAAATAATAATGGAAATCGATTTTCTGATAAACAAAAGCATTTCTAAACCTTTGGTATTATACGTTACACTAAATAAGTATGTGTTCTTTTGCCGATTATCCTTATGTTTTCTTTATGTTGTAACTTATTAGCAGGCGAGAACTTTGATTCATAACCTATTACTTTGAATCAAAGGTCTTAATTTTACAGAAAATTATTAATCAAACATTTCTATCATATTGATGTTGCAGAACAGTCATTTTGCCCTGGGGAACAGAATACTTCATGGTCCTGAGGCTGTAATAGAGTTTAGTCCCTTATGAGAGTTCACATTATCCCTCACTGACTGCTCCTGTGGAGTTTTAACACAATTATATCATGGATCTACAAGAGTCTGGATGTGCCGCAGAACAACTCGAGCATTTGAAAAACAATGCAACAACAGATACACCTGAAGGTAACAAAATAATACACATAAAACTCATTTTGATTAATTATATATTCTAACATAGATATTTAGCAGACATCTCTGAAATATTTCATTTTAATTGGTTAGATGCTAGATCAGGGGTGCCCAAACTCAGTCCTGGAGGGCCGCTGTCCTGTATATTTTAGTTCCAACCACAATTAAACACACCTGAAACAGCTAATCAAGTTTCCAGGTATACTGGAAACTTTCAGGTAGGCGTGTTAAGGAAGTTGGAGCTAAACTAAGCAGGACACCAGCCCTCCAGGACCGAGTTTTTGCACCCCTGTGCTAGATTGATAACCCATGTCACTTTTTGTTACTTTTTTCCTCCTAATGAAATAATTATAACTCAAAACAATGTGTCAACTATTACAGCAGATAACTCAAATTAAATATTGTGTCACACGTAGGAGGCTAGGGGCTTAATAGGAGGCTTACAGTATACACTCACCGGCCACTTTATTAGGTACAGCTTACTAGTACCAGGTTGGACCCACTTTTGCCTTCAGAACTGCCTTAATCCTTCATGGCATAGATTCAACAAGGTACTGGAAACATTCCTCAGAGATGTTACTCCATATTGACATGATAGCATCACGCAGTTGCTGCAGATTTGTCAGCTGCACATCCATGATGCAAACCTCCCGTTCCACCACATCCCAAAGGAACTCTATTGGATTGAGTCTGGTGACTGTGGAGGCCATTTGAGTACAGTGAAACATGGTCAGCAACAATACTCAGGTAGGCTGTGGCGCTGACAAAATGCTCAATTAGTACTAATGGGCTCAAAGTGCGCCAAGAAAATGTCCCCCACACCATTACACCACCACCACCAGCCTGAACTATTGATACAAGGCAGGATGGATCCATGCTTTAATGGTGTTGACGCCAAATTCTGACCCAACCATCCGCAGCAGAAATCGAGACTCATCAGACCAGGCAACATTTTCCAATCTTCTGTTGTTCAATTTTGGTGAGCCTGTGTGAATTGTAGCCTCAGTTTCCTGTTCTTAGCTGACAGGAGTGGCACGCGGTGTGGTCTTCTGCTGCTGTAGCCCATTCGCCTCAAGGTTTGACGTGTTGTGCATTCAGAGATGCTCTTTTGCATACCTCGGTTGTAACGAGTGGTTATTTGAGTTACTGTTGCTTTTCCATCAGCTGTCTGTCTACATGCCCAAATGCAGTGAGTTGCTGCCATTGGCTGATTAGAAATTTACGTATATTACAAGTTTATTTACATAACAAGTGTATTACATTCTTTATGTTACAGTTTTGTCTCAGTTTAAGGGAACGGATATGCCTGTGCAATCTAGTAGCAAGAAAAATAGAAAAAAATGTAAAGCAAAGGAAAAAGGGAAAATATCCATTACTGGTAGCCAAGGAAAGTCTCCATCTAAAGGTAAATACGATTAATGTTACAAAACATTGTGATTAATTCTAATGTCAGGTCTGACTTGTGCCATCTTCCATTCAGTGGGACATGTTGCGGAGGGCACCGAACACATATTTCGCACACACATATGCTCCGAATGCAGGCGCTGCTTCAAGACTCGCTCCCATTTGATAGAACACACTCGAATCCACTTTCCTGACCCCACTCTGCAATGTCCCACCTGTAAACACTACTTCACCAGCAAAAGCAAGCTACGTGTCCACATGCTGAGAGAGATGGGACAGAAGCTGCACCAGTGTCATCTATGCGAGTATAAAGCAGTGGAACGCAATTCTTTACGACGGCACCTTGCTAGTGTGCATGGACATCAAGAGGACGATGCTTCCAAGGGAGAGCCGTTTAAGTGTCCAACCTGCCAAAAAACATTCGGACAGAGTCAGGCATTAAAGAGCCATATGAAGTCTCATAATAAGACACAACATGGACAGCCATTGCTTTGCTTCCATAAAGGCTGCTCATATCAGTGTACAGAAAAGAAGCAGCTTTACAAGCATGCATTAGACGCTCACAAAATTGAGGCCACAGAATGCCGTCATCACGCCTGTGGGGCATTTTTTGGCAGCCTAGAAGACATGGAGAAGCATTTTCGGACACATCAGGCTTATCACTGCCCTCACTGTGACTTCTCGTGCTCAAATAAGAGCAGTTTTCAGCAGCATAAAAGACAAGGACATCCAGGGAAGCAAGATTTGAACTGTAGCTTTTGCCCTTTTTCCACTCTTAACCCTGTAGAGTTCGAGCAACATGTCGGCCACTTCCATGCCAGTGAGAAAACACACAGATGTTCGCAGTGCGGCTTTGTAACCGCTCACAAAAGAGTCCTGAAAAGACACATGCTTATGCATACTGGTAAGATATGCACCTTTTTTACATTGTTTATTATGTAGGTAAAGTTAAAGCAGAATTATTCACACTTTGGTCATTTCAACCATGTGCACTAGCTGACTAAAGTCTTGTCCCCTATCCAAGTTTTAGGAACAACAAATAGTAACTTGGCTTCTAGTTGATCATTTGGTATCAGAAGTGGCTTATATGAAGATTACGTTTATTTTACTAAAATAAAATAGGATCATGCCTTGATTTTTAATGATTTAATTAGGACAGTAAGGTCAGACTATGCTTAGACAAAAGTCTCGTCACTTAACAGAAATAATGTACAATATAGAATATAAAGTCATGGTGCAGTGGAAAAAGAATTAATATTGTGTACGACTCTAATAAGCTTGGAGAACTTCATCCATACATCTGTGCAATGACTCAAATCACTTATTAATAAAGTCATCTGGAAAGGCAAAGAAAGCGTTCTTGCAGGACTCCCAGAGTTCATCAAGATTCTTTGGATTTATCTTCAATGCCACCATCTTACCCCAGACATGCTCAATAATGTTCATGTCTGGTGACTGGGCTGGCCAATCCTGAAGCATGAGAAGTATGAAAAGGAGCACTATCCTGCTGAAGAATTTGCCCTCTCCTGTGGTTTGTAATGTAATGGGCAGCACAAATGTATTGATACCTCAGGCTGTTGATGTTGCCATCCACTCTGCAGATCTCTCGCATATCCCTATACTGAATGTAACCCCAAACCATGATTTTTCCTTCACCAAACTTGACTGATTTCTGTGAGAATCTTGGGTCCATGCGGGTTCCAGTAGGTCTTCTGCAGTATTTGTGATGATTGGGATAAACTTCAACAGATGATCCATCAGACAAATCTACCTTCTGCCACAAATGATCAACTAGAAATCAAGTTATTATTTGTTGCTCCAATAGCTGGGATCAACAGCAAGCCTTTTGTCAGGTACAGTTTAGTTTTTCCCCATTAAAAAGTACACATCAGGAAATTTTTCATGCACAAACAATTGGTGATTAAATTATACTGATTTAAAGGGCACCTATGGTGAAAAATCTACTTTTCAAGCTGTTTGGACAGACGTGTGTAAGTTTAGTGTATGGAGTTTTATGTGTATGGAGTATACTATATATTATATGGATATTATTATATGGAGTATAGACTGTCATATTATGGTGATATAAACAAACACAGTCCTTTTTTTTCAATTTAACAACATAAAAACGGTGGACCAGTTGGAGCAGTTTTCAGACAGACCGCAACTTTACCTAGGAGAGCGGTCCCCCCACCCACCAATTAGTCGCGATCATATCCTCAGTTTCTTCTTGCACGTCCGCCATTTTCAGCATGTCAGTCAAAGCAATATCACTGAAAGAACACCCGTGCTCTATTTTTTGATGAAAAGCTCATTGGGCTCAACACAAGATCAATATTCTCCACATTATCGCTCTAATCGGAATTATTACTTGTACCTTTTGCGTGGCATGGCAACGTGCATTTTGGAGTTCTTGGCGTTGGTTTCTGTCGGGGTGCACACGGCAGAGCTTCTGGTCAGCGGCTCGGCGGCCGCGGCACCGTTGTGTTTGCCCTGGTGGAGGCCTGTGTTTGGAGCTCTGGAATGCGTGGCGCGACGATTCAGGACACTTCATGTTTCTGCCATGTCACTGAGTGCCTGGTGTTTCGTGTCGTGGCACATTCGGTGGCTCAGTCAAAGTTAATTTATTGTGTGTTTCGTTATTAGTCTCGGTGTACAAGCTCGGCACTTGTACACCGAGACTATACAAAGACACAAATGATTTTGTACTCTCTGCTTGATCTGTGTCCGAATCGTACATGTACGGCTAAATGCTCATTCTAGCTTAGCTTAGCTTCTCTCTGTCTGTCAGCCTGTCTGTTGCAATCACAGAGCGTGGGAACTCCTTGCTCCGCCCCCTTGTACCGTTGGGCGGGAAGCCGAAACTGTGAAGTAACACGCCCCTAAAACAGCAAACTGTGTAAACGCCCCCAACATGACACTTTTTAACACATTATAATAACAACGTCTGAACTGTGTGTTGAACTGAACCTAAACTGGCACACTCAGAAGAACCATAATATTAATATTAAATCATAAAGAAGGGGTAAACTATGTGCCCTTTAAAAATGACAAAAAGCAGCCAACATTTATTTCTTTTGTGGTTATTGTTTAAATTATATTAGTTATTTTTATCTTGCAGTTAAAGTCCAGCTTAGATGTTCTACGTTACATCTTTATTTCACAAAAAAAAATAATATAGCATATAAAGACTATATTTTCACTTCTGAATGATTGATTTATTCAGAATTATCATAAGCCATGGGTGGACATGTTAAACATTTGTATTTACAGGTGAAAAGCCCCACAAATGTACACTATGTGAGTTCAGATGTCGTGATGAGACATACCTTTCAAAGCACATGCTGACGCACTCCAATGACAAGCAGCACATGTGCTCAGAATGTGGATATGTTACAAAGTGGAAACACTATCTCAGTGTCCATATGCGTAAACATGCAGGAGATCTGAGGTATGTATCCTGAATGAAATTAAAATGTGATTTACAAGAAACGATTTACTGGGTTTACTGACCTGCCACTCGTCTCTTTCAGGTACAAATGTAATCAGTGTTCGTATCGTTGTCACCGCATGGACCAGCTTAACAGCCATAGACTCCGTCACCAAGAGAAATCCCTGATTTGTGAGGTGTGTGCATATTCCTGCAAGAGAAAGACTGAGCTGCGCAGCCATATGCAGCTCAAGCACTCCACAAATGCAGATGCCCAACCTCCTGTTTACCAGTGCAAGTTTTGCCCTTACACAACAAAGTATCGGCAAGCCTTGCTTAGTCACGAGAACTGCAGACACACGCGGACACGCATGTTTCGCTGTGCGCTCTGTCGATACACCACATTTAGCAACACTGGCCTCTTCTTGCACAAAAAGAAGTCCCACGGATATGTGCCCGGAGATGTGATATGGCTTAAGAATTATGCAGAGAAAGAAAAGGAGCAAAGCTCTGTCGATCTGACAGACAACTTCTTCTCTAAGACAGCAGCACCTCAGACTTCAAATTTGGAATATAGAGAAGAAACGTCCAATAAGACAATAGGTGACTCACAAGATGTGTCTTTAAATGATAATGAAGATGAAGCAATACGAGCCCCTATTGCACAAACTGAAAAAATGACTGAAAGACATCCAAATGATGAAGAATGCAGCACCCTGCTTTATAGTTCCCAAACCAGCATGGAAAGCACACAGATGATACCCGCTGAGACAGCAAACATACACAACACTGCATTTAATGTACACATTGGGAGCAATGCTGGATCTCACACATTACATTCAATTCACCAGAATATTCCAGAACCATCAGCTGAGAATGAGGATGATGATGATGATGATGATGGAGTTTATTGCAGGGCTCAGAGTGACTCTGAAGACCTCACACAATTGACAGGATTTGAACTTCACCAGGACAGCTTTGTACAGCCCTCAACTTCTGAGACTTGTCTGCAGGTCTTGAGAAAACAGGATAAAGACCAGGCTAAAGCCCTCGTATTAGAGGGCAGGGTACAGATGCTTGTTGTCCGGACGCAGGACAATATGTATCAATGTAGCCGCTGTTCCTATGTGACCAGAAAGCAGGCAGCATTAGTTCGGCACTCCAAGACATCCTGCCAGGTCATGAAGACTGGACTACGCTGCCAGGACTGTGGTATGCATTTTAAACAGCAACGTTCTCTGCACACCCATCGTCTCAGGAAGTGCCGGTCACTACCGAGTGGCGGAAAGAAGTCTGATTTACCAAATGCCATAGGAAAATCAGAGCGTTGTGTAGGTCATTCCAGGAGTACGAATCTTATATCAGGAACCCCCACAATTCAAATTGAATCTCTTGAAGTCACAGATTTAAGATTAAAGGGTTCAGCTGAACCTCAAGGGTCATTGTCTCCTATCATTACTGATGTAATAGATGAGACTGACTCGCTGCCAAGCACTTCTGAAGAAGGGCAGGCAACTATCAGGACTATAAACAAGTTAGCGAAAGTGGATGTATCTGTAAATGATGAGGTCTCTGGCTACACTGAAGAAGGTGGCAGGTTTACTTGCAGAACATGTCCTTTCTCATCAGTCAGGAAAGTCACAATAAATCGTCATTGTGCTACATGCAGTGGAAGTGCACCGAAGATATATCTGGCTGAAATGGCTGGGCAGTTTGAGCAAGAAGATCATTTTAATGACTCAGACCAGGAAGATGAGGATGTAGATGGGGCAAATGACTCTGAAGGGGATTCGGCAGTAGACGAGAGATCGCCAAGCTCCATACCCCGATTCTCATGTCCCAATTGTCCTTTCCTGTGCCACCAAAAAAGAGCTCTAGCAAGCCATGAGGTAAAGGGCTGTTTAAAACAAGGTGAAATACAATGTCCACACTGTTCATTTGTTGCCAAATCAGACAAATCTCTCAGCCATCATATCCTAAGTCACAAGAAAGACAAGAAGGCTACCAAAGGTAAAAGGTCAGGTAACCTTCAGTGCGATCTTTGTTCCTTCACCTGTAAACAAGAGCGGTGCCTAATGCAGCATGTTGCTGTGAAGCATGAGGGAGTTCGTCCTCATCAATGCCGCTTCTGTTCATTTAGCACAGTTCGTCGCTACCGGCTGGAAGCCCATGAGTCCATGCACACAGGTGTTGGGAGGCATAGCTGTGAACTCTGTGGCCAAACCTTCGGGACCACATCTAGACTACGATTGCACCACCAACGCATTCATGACAAGCAGGCAACACACTTCTGTTCAGTTTGTGATTACCGAGCCTATAACCTCAACGACATCAACCGCCACAACTTGAGCTGCCACACTGGTGAACTCCGCTACCATTGCAGTCAATGCGATGCACGTTTCAGCTCTGATGGTGCCTTGAAGCAGCATTGCCACAGAGTGCATTCGGATGCTAATACTCTGCCTTGCACCCAATGTAGCTTCACTTGCAGAGGCCAAGCTGCTCTGAAAGCACATATGCAGAGTGACCATTCTGAAAAGACAAACGATCCCCAAGATAATCCGGAAAAAAGAAGTAAGAAGTCCATCACACATAAGTGCACGGTTTGTTCCTTCAACACCAATAAAAGGCTCCTTCTGGTCCAACACATGTTAGATGAGCATGAAGATGGGCCAGCAGAGGAGAAAACTTTGAAGTGTGATGTCTGTGGTTTCTCCTGCACCCACCAAATGGTGTTTGACCAGCATATACGGTCACATGGAGGAACCTGTCTTTTTAAGTGCACTGAATGCGAGTTTTCCACAAGAAACAAACAGAAGATCACTTGGCACATTCGAATCCATACGGGAGAGAAGCCGTACCGCTGTGAGAAGTGCAATTATGCATGTGCAGATCCTTCAAGATTAAAGGTATGAAATAGCTAAGATGGTGATTCACGGTTTGTTTATTCCAGTTCTGACATTCAGTTCTGCTGATCTTTTAGTATCACATGAGGATTCATATGGATGAACGCAAATATCTCTGCCCAGAATGTGGCTATAAATGCAAATGGGTCAACCAGCTTAAATATCACATGACGAAACATACAGGTATGTTTACTCTAACTTGCGTCAACTATAAAGTTTCTGCACATCGTTGATGTGTTTATTATCTTTTCCAACAGGTGCAAAACCGTATGCATGTGAGGATTGTGAGTACCGCACCAATCGTGCCGATGCCCTGCGTATCCATCGTGAGACCCGTCACAGAGACGTGCGATCCTTCATATGCGAGAAGTGCGGAAAGGCTTTTAAGACACGCTTCCTGCTTAAGACACATCAGAGAAAGCACAGTGAGGCAAGGCCTTATGTTTGCTCAGTGTGCCAAAAAGCATTTCGCTGGCCTGCAGGTCTCCGCCACCATTATCTATCCCACACCAATCAGCTGCCATTTTACTGCTTACATTGTCCCTACCGGGCCAAACAAAAGTTTCAGGTTGTGAAGCACCTTCACAGGCACCATCCAGACTTGCCTGTCCAAAACGGTGTGGGTAAAAACCAAGAAGCCTCTAGCGCCGGTACACAGAAGACCTGGAATAGGGAAGGAGAAGGACAAGAGGATGGCCAAACTGCTGTACAGCACATGCAAACAGCAGAGGACATGTAGTTACACTTTAAGCATTTATATTGACTTGTGCTACACATTACTTGTCATTGCGATCCCAATTCCCATCAAACCACACTGAATAAACATGTTTTACAGTATATTTATTCTGGTTTAAAGGTATTTTGCCTGGACATATTCATACATACATAATGACTCGTTCACCATGAACACTTGCTTTTGGGTTAGTAATCAAAGGCACTTTAACATGCTCAGTTTTACTCATTTAGATAATGCATAGATATTTACATTAGATGTCGCCTACCTTGTTGTTTATTAGAAGGAATATGTCAATAGAGCCACCATTTTAGTACAGGGTAGTGCTCCTTTGAAATGAATGTGGGACCACAGTGTAAATATGTAAACATTTATACATTCTCTATATCTATGATTGGCCATTTCCTGGTGGTCAGTATGCACTTTTTTTTTTTAATTACGAAAATGATAATTTTACATCTCTTTTCTGCATCGATGGATATGTGACTGCACGGGCATTGCTGACAAAGAGCGAGTGTTTATGTACATGGAAAGTATTATCTCTCTCCCTGTTAAATTTGATCTAACTTGTGTGCTGAAACACACTCCTCCTGCTTTCACTTCTAAGTCTAACGGAGGGAGCGATTGGTTTGTGAACGAATCCCCGTTAAGAACGGTACGTGTGAACCATCGATACCCCTGCGTCTCAATGCTTATATCTACTCTCTGATCTAAATAATGTATAACATTTATAATATTCCATAATTTAGGGTGGAGAGTATGCACATTGAGGCGCAAGCACTGTCAAGCTGTTAATCAGGCACCCTTACAAGTTACTTAAAAAACTAGCCGCTACTTCACTAAGCTGACAATAATACAAGTTTCTGGCACCACAGCGTCTTATTGTTATATTTCAGTTACATTGTTTGCTGATTTTATTCAACAAAACTAGCATAAGCATAGACTTTTGTGCAAGTTGGTGCTACTTTGCCACATGGTCAATGCAGAAAGTGACTGTATTATCAACAATAACATTAATTGTTTAGCACAAAAGTTCGCAACATACAACAACTTACCTATGACCTATTTATTAGGTCAGATTTTTTATTAAATATTACCAAATTACCTATTCTGCCTTTATGCTTTGTTGTCTTTGTCTACTTATTACAACACCCGTACACACCGCTAAAGTCCAGCATCTTCAGATTGGCTTTAGTCTTGACTAGTGCGGTTGAATGACATTTGTCCTGGAAGCACTGTACAAATGTGGCGGCGGTATTGACGCATGCTCGGGGTCCGTATGCGATATCTAGTCTATATATCTATGTAGATAATGCACAACCTTAAGGATGCATTATACCCTGATTGTGTAACCTTCAAACAAAATGCAGTCAAGTAAACTTAATATTGCATAGAGTAAACAATTATATTAGTAAGTATCTGCATTTACAAGAATGCTCCTTTTCTCTTGAGAAGGCACATCTAAAACCATGCAGCTACTATAGAGGTACTTTAAAAAATAATGGCAGTTGCTACACCTTTTTTGTTTTAATGCATGATGGAAGGATAATTGATTAAATTATGGCTTGATTTTTTTTTTTTTATCTCTTCAAGTATTTTTGAGCAAAGCACGGGACAAAATGTTTTCTCTGCCTTTTTACAGTAATGTACAGATTTGTCTGAGAAACAGAAGCTCTTCATAACGCTTCAAGCATGGACATTAGAACTGTGATTCAGCTCTGTGATTTTGATGTGAACGAATATGGAGGATGGACGGATACTTGTTCCATCCTTGGACAACAGATGGACATGGCGATAGCCTGGAAAGAGAAAAATAAATTGATTTGCAATGCTTTTAGAGCACAAGCCTGGAGACAGTGGGTCTCCCACACTAATGATTACATACAAGCATTCATATATGAGAAGAAAAATCATTCACGGCAAAAATCTCAGTAAGTGCATTTGAACACAATTAGTTTTTTACCTTTAAGGCTAATTAATCTAAATTACTCTTAATAAAATAGCTGAAAAAGAATTTTTGAAAGAATTAAGAGCATTGTTTGCATTGTTTTTATGAATATTGTTTTCTTTTGTTAAAGAGCCCCTATCATGTGTTTTTGAAAATGACCTTACATCCAGTGTGTAACACAGTTCTAAGTGAATAAAAACAACCAGCTGATGTTTAAATCTGAAAGTGCACCATGTTTAAAAATATAATTTTTTTAATAAAAGATTTGATTCAGAGTCGTTTAAATGATTTGTCATTCGTCCGGATCTTTTGCCTGTTCATTTCATTGTCGACACGAAACAATACCAAATATGCAATGCTGGTTCCACTAAAACGTGAACGTGCCTTTCCCTTCAAACACTAGCGGAGTACGAGGGATCATGGGATTGGTCATGTTGAGAAGATTACTATCACTAAGACATGGACAAACATGCGGCTGTGGGGAATAAAGGGTTGAAGTTCATTTTCACAACAACACCATAGTATAGCCATACGTGTGCCGTGTTTGTCATTTTTCTGATGATTGATATAAAAACCCACCCTGCAGCGCGGGATTCGTGAGGCGTTTGTTATTAAAGCAAGAATCAGCTAAGACTACTAATGTATGGGACTTTGTCAGTAACTGTTACACAGTTTGTATGGACCAGTTTCTTCTTCCTCCAGAACCCGTAAGTGTACTTCCTACAAAACATGAAGTTTGGTTAAAATGGTTGTCTTTTTTCTGTAGTTTGCAAAATATGTATTTAATAGTGTGTTGTAACTTGTAGCTGCTCCCCGCGGCTTGTAATCACTTAAAGTATCTGTTATAGATCAGTGCTTGTAATGTATCCCCCTCAGGTTAAATCTGTATGGGCTATTTCACATATCGTGTCCAAAACCATGTTGAAAACGCAATGCATGTTTTTTCCTTTAGTGATTTAAAAACGTTTTGTGCTCGCAATCTCCTGCTGTTTGTTGCTATGACCACAAACAGCTGTTTCTCAAACACGTGGCGCGGTCAATTTTCAAAATAGTTACAAATACTGAATGTGTCATTGTTATTACTAGGGATTGTAGTTAAGAACAGAGTATGTGCTGGTGTTTAACTGCATTGCTTTAATGCATCCTTGCATCAGGCTCACACATACTCTGCTCATAACAGTGCTGGGCGTGTCTCTCCATCTCACACTGAACCCAGTCCACCAATCACAACAGGCACCAATCAGAGCAGATTTGCCTTACACAAAGGAGGGGTTTGGGAACAAATGAGTTGCTGAACAAATCATATGAGAGTCGTTGGGATAATTAGGTAAAAATAAATGTGTGATATAAAACAATGAAAGTGTTTTTTGACCTTGCATGCCTATCCAGTTGTTTGAGACCCCCAAAACCAAAATATGACCTTTTATAATGCTTAATATGGGTTCTTTAAATTTGCTTACAGTATGTATATTCAGTCTATGCTCACCTGGCTGAATACAAGACAATGGAAGTGTGTACTGCCCTATGAAGTCATTCCTTGAGGCTTTGTCATGGTCTTCAACTACAAAACGCACCAGTGCAAGCTCAGGTGTGTGGACGGTGAACTGTACACTTTCATTCCAATATGGGTTGAAACCTGCTCAGATGAGGGAAAAAGATAAACCAGAAATAGTGGAATTTAAGTCCCCATGGTCTGCAAATTATAAAGATGAATCATATTACAGTAAGGGTATATCTGTTGTCACATTAAAGCTGCATCCACCATAAACTGACCTCTTTGTAGCACACAGTCTCTCTCCTATAGAGGTTTGGCAACATTAAGACTATTTAATCCTTGCTTTCTTACCATTGTTGTCGATGTATTTGGTCTCCTGTTTGGCTTGGTCCAAAGGAACGCCATAAATCTCCACCCTTACGAAGGGATCTACAATGGACCATTCGTTTTGCTTTAGTTTAGGCAGCTGTTGTCCACTGATAACCTAAAATAGAGAACAGAAGCTACCATCAACAAATAAAATATCAAAGCAAACAGGCAGAAATAAACACTGTTTCATACCTTAACAGAGAAGACTAAAGGGTTGTAATCCTCATGCTCCTCTGGTTTTTCAGGATCAAAACGTCTCTCTCTGTTGCGCAGTATCTCAGGTTTTAAAACATATCCACTGCAGCCATTCTGACTAAACAGCCCATCATTAAGATCCATTTCCATTCCTGCCGTCTGGAAGTTTAATGCCACTATGAATCAGAAACACATTACAGTAAATACACTGCCCTCTTTACAACACATTAGCTGTGTTTCCCTGCTCCACAGTGAGTGTTTTTACGAGGTTTTTTAGCCATGCCATATTTTTCCCACTCTATAATGCGCACATAATGGTGTGTAATACAATATGCACTATACTAACCAATCTGGCATCCCATGCTCCACATGTCCACTGGACAGTAATTTGATGAATCAGTCCTCATTCCACTTGGATACACTCTTATCAGCTGCCTGGTGTTATGCAGCACAAAATCTGAACCTGACAGACAAAAATGAGACATTCTTTATTTATTAATACACATTATTTTTGTGTAAAAGATGAAAAGAGCTGATCAAATGACATTGTGTATCATAGAGTAACTAACATAGATGTTTGGAAAATCATGAGGTTGTCCAAAAAAAAAGTCATCACCTGGATTTAACTAAGCATATAAGTAAGAGTCTCTATTTTGATAAATACTGCATGGATGTCTATGTTTCAGATGGTAAAAAGTTATTTATTTCTAACTGATGCAGAGAGTAGCAGCTCATTTCTTAAACAACCATGTTGGGAAGACACATCCTGTGGTCGTGGAAAAGGTCTGTTTTTGAAGGGTCAAATTATTGGCACGCATCAAGCAATACCATTAAAGCCTGTGGGGCAATGTTGGGATCTGGGCATGCTGCAGTTGGTCAGGTTTAGGCCCAATCCCAATTCTACACCTTAGCCCTTCCCCTTGCCCAATTCTCTTTATCTTGAAGGTGTAGGGCTAAGGGGAAAGGCTAGATGCCCCTTGAAATGGGAATTTTTAAAGACCATACTCTAAACCAGTGGTTCTCAAACTACCACCTCAGAAAACAATTGTCTTACCAAGTACCACCATACAGAGCAGTATTGAAAAACAGTAGTGTAGTTGGCCCAGTAAAGCAGCAAAAGCTTTGCACAGTTCAAAAGTGTGGCAGATTAATTTCCTACTATTAAAAATATTGATTGTTGCCAGTCACTTTAAACATTATAAACCGTCTGAACATTAACACTGTACTGTGCTTATTTGTAAAAAAAAAAAAAAAAGTCAACATTTTAATTTAAATGTTCTTTTAAAAGTTAAAAATAGTAGGTTACTGTTCTTAAAAAAAAAGAAGAAAAAATCCTGTACTTAAATGTAAAGTATTAACATATATTAGCCAACTCATCAACACCTGGAAATTTTGCCTGGATCTCAGAAATATCGGCTGTATGTCATCATATATTTATATATAAATCATTTTTGATACATTTTGAAATATATGTAGCATGTACATGACATATTTGATTCTTCCGCGTACCACTAGAAGGAAGCCCGCGTACCACTAGTGGTACACGTACCAGTTTGAGAACCACTGCTCTAAACCAAAGGGAACAAAAATTTACCAGAATAAACCATCTACAAGTCAGGAGATGCACAAATTAGTATTTTTTTGTCATTATTATGAATTTTTACAACAAACAATCACATGTTTTAATATTTATAACTGAGTCATGCTTTTTAACAAAAATAAATAAATAAATAAATAATAATAATAATAATAATAATAATAACTCCTGTATAGTGGTCCCACAACATTCTGTCACTCGATGACACTCGATGAATCCCCTGTCAGAAAAGTATAGTGGCTGGGAATGGGCTTTTTACAATGTCCGGTGTAATGGAAATGCTGTTTTTGTGTGTTTATATAGATGAATATAGCCAGGGTGTAAAAGCTCAGTACAGTTACGATCTTATTGCCACGTTATATCATTATGATAACAATAACATGATATATGCCTTCAGTAATTTACTGAAGATAAACACAAAAATAATGCAACTGGAACAACTACAGCAGTCGCGATTGTCAATTTTATATGAAGCAGGAGATTACGAAGACATACAGTATGATGACGTGTGTAGGTGTTGTAGTAGTGTCCTATTTCTTAGGGGTAAAAAATTTGAAGCCTTTCCCCTTCACACTCTGTTTCAAGGGCCAAGGGGAAGGGGTACAAAAATAGAATTGGGATTGGGCCTTTAGTTTTAGCAACATTATGTGCTCAATGAATGAGGTCTGCTGAGTACATGAATATACTGAAAACCAGGTTAGTACATTAATGATTTTTTTCTTGCCCGATGGCATAAGTATATTCCAAGATTCATCAGGCTCAATTACTGAAAGAGTGGTTTAGAGTAAAACATCATTTTTATACATGGAGTTTTTTTGAAGAACTATTTCATTAAAACGCTTTCTGACCTGCTTCCTTTGAATATTTTCGGGCTTTAGACTCAGAGAACGATGACATCTCATAAGGCTTAGCAGAGATTCTGGAGTGTTCAAAGCTGTGGAAGTGTACACTTTTACAGAACATAATGTCCGAGAGCTCCTTGCACAGATTTTGCTTCGATTTCTACAGAGGAAAAGGCAAACAATGAAAAACAAGGAAGTGGGAAAAACTGACTAACATTTTTCTTTTGTTTCTCAATATTTCCACTGGTACCTTGCCATCTGCTGGCAGACTCTCAGATGTCGAACTCTCCTTATTCATTTCTGCTGCCTCGTCTTCATCGCTGACTTCAGCTGTGGGGCTCTCTGACTCGTGTCCAATCTTCTTCCCTTTTAACAGGATTTTCCTCTTAAGTGCCTGAAAGAAATTAGACATCTGCTTAACATCCCCAATGTAAAAAAAAAATACATTGTATATATAAAAACATTATTTACATTTTATGGTTATTTTTATTTAAATAAAATAAAATGTAAAAATTTAATTAAACAATTAAACACAAGAAGCCATTTTTCCTTTTTTTGTAATTTTAATTATTTTTTCAAATATTTCTCAAGCGATGTTTAACAGAGCAAGGACACTTTTTGGGACACTGCATATCCTAATATTTTCTTATTTCTCATAGTTTAACTGGAATAGACATTTAATATATTTTCATTCATTCATTCATTGTCTTTTTAGCTTAGTTCCTTTATTAATCTGGGGTCGCCACAGTGTAATGAACCATCAACTTAATCAGCATCTGTTTATAAAGAGTTCAGATGCAAAAACCTCAAAGTGACGTTTGAAATTTCCATTGAAAAAGAATATTTTTCTGAGCCTCCTTTGTTTATTTATGTTGAGATATTTCACTTTAAAGACCACAAAAAGAGCTTATTCTATGCCATAAAATTGATATTACTGAACCTGTACACAGGAGCCAGATAAAAATGTTTATTTTAGAAGTTTTTTTGGATTTTGCATCTGAACTCTTTATAAACAGATGCTGATTAAGTTGATGGTTCAAAAGTATCTTGCAAAATAGCTACTAAAATATTATATATATAGATATAGTCATAGCAAAGGCTCAATTTACCTCTGTTAAACAGCACTTGGGAAATCTTTAAAATAGAATAAAAATCAATTTAATTAATTAATTAAAATGATATATATTTGTGATAATATATATTTTAAAACTAACATTTTTTGTAATGGATAGTGTAAATTTCACTCCATCTGTGACAATTCAGGCTGCACAATATATTGTGTATCGATACAGTATTAGTATTAGAAGAATACTAGTAGTAGTAGAAGTATTAGGAATATAAGAGCGTACATTATTTTAAGATCAATGTCAGTCATCGATGTTTTTCAAACAGAAGTCATTATGAGCAATTAAGTTAAGTGCACCTCTATCTGTAAGGCATTGAAGAGCTAACCTGAGCTCACCTCTGGGGATGGCAGTTCACTGGAAACCTCAGTGTCTGCTGTGCTGGTCAGCAACATATCGCCCAGAATTTCTCTGAACTGTTGAGCCATGACTTTCTGTTGCTCTACACTGCAGTGGTTCTCAATGGATATGATGAGCGGATACTCAGAAGCCTGGAAATAGTAATAATGGAAACACTAAGAAGTCTGAAAACAGTATTATATAGTAGTCTGTAAAAACAACAGATATTAAAGGAAGAGTTCACCCATGATTAATATGTCATGTGAAAGGTTATTAACTCGTGAATGTGTTTTTTAATACAGAAGACACTTATTTGTTCACTGGGGTCAAGGGGATTACAACAAAAGCAGCATGTTTACAACAAAAGAGTATGTTTTTGGACAGTTTACATGCATTGGATGAAGAAAAATCCAGAAATACTTTTTTCTTTGGCTCAGGAAAGGCCGCCATGTATATAATGGAGGGCCTGTGGGTAAATAACTATTCCTTTAACAACAGTCAAGAACAGTATTAATATTAATAACAATATAAATAGTAAATTTTGTTGTTAATAATTAACAATACAGCCATGGAAAATTAAGAGAACACCAATTAAACCTAATTTTTGCTTTATTCTTCAAACAACGGATGACATTTCTTCTCAGTTTATATTTTTTTCTAATGTAAAAGAAGAAATTTTCTCAAACCTTTACAAAATAAAACTAATATTTGTACTCAAACCCAAACCAAATAAATATAGTAAAGTGTTCTCCTAATGTCTACCATAGCTGCATATATTAAAATCAACATATCAAATGAATAATTAATGAAAATAATAATGTATTTACTGAAGCATAAAGATCACCTTAAAGGCATAACTTGCAATAGTAGTGATCACGTCTTTGAGGAGAATCTTGGATGTGAACGTGTGTCCATGATAAACTACTGGCTCCCCATTGGCTCCATTCCAGCAGTCCACCTCTACACACCTGCAGCCGCGCTTCAGAGCCCTTCAGAACACATAAACAAGCACAGGCATGAACACACGGCACTGGCACAATACAACTGTCAACTGGACAGACTGCAAACTGCTTTTAGATGACTATGGGTAGTTACATTACATTTACGTCATTACAAGCCTATTAAAGCCCAAAAGTAGTCTACATTTAGAGTATTTTTGTTTCTATTGTAAATTGAAACAAAAACTAATATAAATAATAATAATCAAATTTTTTCCGCTATACTCAGCAGCATTCCTCCATTCATAAAATGTTAATAATACATTTTTAACAGTTTGTTTGTACTCTGGTTAGGTCTGAAAGACAGTAATTGTATCTGTGGAGGAGTTGAAACGAAGTCTGGATTTAGAGACAAGGAACAGATTAAAATGCATGTTTGAGCAGTATAAACTGAAAATAACTGACAATTAGATATCTTAAAATTATCAGTGCCCTAAATTTTTCTCAAGATACGCACTGGTAATCTGTTTTTCTAAATAAATTCTATAAATGATGGTTAAATACTCATTTCAATTTAGGCCTGGTACTTGTTGAAGCTAAGCACTGTTTGTGAAACCTTCACACAGTGACTCCTGCCCAGTGTTTGTGTACTTTAACACATATGAAGTGGATGTTAGATGTTATTTTTATCAGCCACTTCAGACGGCTTCATGAAACAACACCAATACACGTTTCATTCATACATTTTCCCTCAGCTTAGTCCCTTTATTCATCAGGAATCGCCCCAGTGGAATGAACCGCCAACTTGTTCAGCTTTTGTTTTAAACAGCGGATGCCCTTCCAGCTGCAACCCATCACTGGGAAACATCCAAACACACTCATTCACACACATACACGACAGCCAATTTAGTTCATTCAATTCACCTGTAGTGCATGTCTTTGGTCTGTGGGTGAAACCGGAGCACCCGGAGGGAACCCATGCTAACACGGGGAGAAAATGTACACTGCAGAGAAATTCCAACTGACTCAACCCAGGCTCGAAACAACGACCTTCTTGCTGTGAGGTGACAGTGCTAACCACTGAGCCACCGTGATGCCCCACACATTTCATTCACTATCTAGACTGCTTAATACAGTGCAAATTGTATAAGAATAAAATTCAACATAAGCCTATAAATTTAAAATACAAATAAAGAAAAAAAACTCTTCATTCTAAATAACAGATTCTGTGATGTTAATTCACCCATTTCAGGAGTCAGGACTGAGATATGCTGCTTTACCTCAAATGTAGTTTTAAAAATCATATAAACAGAACAGACAGACTTTCAACAAGTCCTAATTTAGTCTAAAATTCTGCATTTTTCCTTTATTTTAATTAGAACTAACTTTATTACACTTTAGTAACACTTTATTTTAAGGTATCCTTGTTACATATGCATTTACTGTAGTAATTAAAATGAATTTTGCATAATTACATGCAGCTTAAGCCCCGGTCAAATCACATGTTTTTTATTGTAAGTTACAAAAGTCACTATGTCTGATTATGTGATTTTTTTCTTGATAAAATCTTGACTTGTCGTGGGTAACAGATGTGCCAGACTACACGTTCCTTCACGATCAGTCATCCTGAGACATCTACGAAGAGCGTTATTTCCCAAAGCAGTCACAAGCGTTGCAATAACGATATTTCTTATCTCAATTTAATTTTTTATCCAAATTTCAATCTCAGTAAACACTGATGCTTGCTGACGACTTGGCAACATTATTTAAGGGCATTTGTTATGACATGGATGTCATGGAACTTATGTTCTTTTTAATATGAAGATACTTTCTTTGAAAACTAAATGTATATTTTCCAGCCATGAATTGCTTATTAAACACTTACTTGCCTAAACTTGCCGCGAGTGAGATGAAGAAAATGAAAGCACATAAGCAGCAGCAAGGAAAAATCAGATGCTCGAGACATAATCTTTAAAATAATGTCATGTTAAAAAATTACCAAATATATACCTGAGATTTGTGATATAATCACAGTGAAACATTAATTAAATCCTTATTTTCCTCAGAGCAAAACTAATCATCCGTCAGCACAGTTGAGTAGTGCAGGGGCACAAAAATATATATAAATCAAATATTTTTCTTGGAAAAAAATATCTTGTTAAAAAAACTTTGTTTGCTTTTTTTTTAACTTAATTTTAATGTATCTTTTGTTGGTCAATTATCTATAAACAAGAATAATGAATAACATATGAGGTAATGTGCTTCAAAATAAGTCCGCTATATGCCCAAAAACACGAATTGCCGTGAGATTTATTATATAAAATAATAATCATCCTAAATAAATTAAAGTGAAACATTCACAGTTTCAGAGAAGCCTATATTAAACTGTTTTTACTATTAACGACAAGCAGGAAATGCTTTTACAATCTATTCCCAGCACTGAACATGTTCCCAGATTACCTCAGAGGATGAAACTCTGCTGGAAGGATGAGAGAACTCAGAAACTCCTTGTAAGAATGGAGATGTCTGCATATTTGTGCCGGTCTGTCAGATAAAATTGCTTAAAACACCTTAATATTTTAGAAAAGGTAGTTAAAGTTTGCATAACCAATGATTGATCTTATCCACTGCGACTCACCCATAAGTAAATATGCAGCCTGTTTTTTAATTAACTGTCCAGTGCATTAACGGCAGTACCTGCTGTGATAACCAAGAAATTATGTGCTCCTGTTGCACAGTGTCACCCACGTGATTAAACATGCTAAAAAAAATAAACATGCTAGACTTTCTGCGATGGTGTCATGAGGCGTCGCAGGCATGGTATCGGTTGTGAACTATGCCGCATTACACAAGAAAAAACTATTGAATCTTGTGTCACAATGCCCATTTATCATTTACGAATCCCCACGACACCCTAAATCAAGGAAAATTGTGCTGAAATCGTGATTTGTGTGATCTGACCTAGGCTTTACACTTACCATATAGTAAATACATGTAATTAATTAATATTACTTAGTAATAGTTACACTGTAACAAGGACACCCTAAAAATAAAATGTGACTGTAGCTTTACCTGAGTATTTTTTGAGTAGTTTAACTCAAGTAGAAATGTTGGCTACTCTACCCTCAAATGTTTATAAATCTACGAATTCATGTCGTATTTCATAATCATAATTCTTTAGCATAAATAAACAGAACTCACTGGATGTAGGCCTCAACGCTGCTTGGTCCTTTTAGCTGGTCCTCCATCAGGTAAGTGTTGTGTGAGGACGAGATGTAATAGTGGGCAAGAGATTGGCTCATGTCCTGAAAGATGCCCTGCCGCTCTGGATTGAAGATGGATCCCTCAGGGGACGTCAGGTACATTAGGAACCCATCGACTGACATCGAGTGATTCATTCTGGCTGTAGGAAAACAACATGAGCTCTCGTATCGCATCAATTTTCAGTCATTACTCAGTAATCTTGATGAATAAATGACCTCTTCACTGTTGCCCAGCAATCCAGATGAAGTGCTCGGCTACTCTATTATTAAAAGAGCATCCAGAAATATGTTCTCATTTATTTTCTTCATAGTCATACAAATGCTTCCTCAGTTACCGACCAGTTTTCAAATGTTTCACCGCTGTTTTATATTAAATTGTATATGTCTGTACATCTGTAGGTTCTTCTAACATCTATATGGTCACAGTTTACAAAGGGTTTCTTATTGAATAGTTAATGTATTTAGTGTGAACACTTGTACAGCATTTATTAATCACAGTTCAGTATTTACTTATGCATTATTAAAATCCAATTCATGCATGTTACATTAGTTAATACAACATGAGTAGCCCCACATGCAATCTGCACACGCAGAATTCCGCAGGATTTCCACAGATTTTTAGCCCATTATTAATTCTATTTATTTACTTGAGTAAATGTGTGTAAATGTCTATTTATTCAGTTTTTAAATTAATTACAGTACTATTATCGACTAATATAAAAATGTTCATCTGATTTAAACACAATGCAGTTTGTACAGTAATATTTTCTGTCTTTTAGTAGAGATATTATATGAGAGACTTGCTTTGTCTACCAAATGAAGTGGATCTAATTGGATTTGAATTTTAAACATTAAATAAAAGTTAAAAATGTATTTTTTTATTTTTGAAGTATTAAGGTTTTAGTTATGATACTCCCAAAATAATTCTGCAGAAATCCGCAGTTTTTACCAAAATTCTCTGCAGAAATAGCAAAAAACATCCGCAGATTCCGCCTGTCCCTAACCATGAGTTAACATGCATGAACAATGAACAACCTTATATCCATTAACTAACATAAAATAATTTGAACAAATACTGTATTAACAAATAAATGTATTGTTCATGTTAGAAAATGCATTTACTAACACCAACCAATACAACATTATTGTAAACGTTACCATTTATATAAACACACACAAACACGCAGATGTAATTACCTGAAGATTTTTTTAGCTAGTTTCAAAAGAAACATGTATTGTTTTAAGTACAATTTAATTTACATAACATTATTAACCAAAAATTTAAAAACTATAGAAGTTAATAATACAAAAACTATACAAAACACACAACAACAATACTAATATTGTACCTAAAAGTAAAAAAAAAACTTCATAAATTTTAAAAATATATACATTATATTGACTAAATATTGGAGTTAATGGTAAACTGTTACCCGTTTCTGAAGGCTCATAGCGATCAATAAGCTGAAGGGCATGTTCATAACTGCTCTCCCCCTCGAGCTGCTCCTCTCTCAGGAACTCCTCCAGATCACACTGGGACAGGATCTGTCCGTCACTGGAATAATCCTGAAATAAATCCAGCACTTCCCTTCTCTCAGTGAGCATCTTATAAAACTCCACAAACTCCTGATCCTCCAGGGTTCCTGACCGAGACTTATCTGCCATCTGAAAGAAACCTCATTAAATCACCGCCAATTAAATCATTAACGAGGTGCACATTGCTGATGAAAGAAGCAAACAATCACCTTAAAAAGACAGCAGGCATGTTCTTCATTCATGTCGATGTTCATCATTTTCAGTAGTTTTTTAGCTTCTTTAAAATTGATTCGGCCATCCTTGTTTCGGTCTGCTTTGGAAAACCAGTCTGAGATCCATCTGAACAGAGTGGTTTAGGTTGATCATTTAAGTTTATACTGGATAAATGTTAGAAGCTAAAACAGAAGGATATTATATGATTTCTATAAAATGGATACTGGTCAAGTTTGGTGCTCTCGTCCATGTTCTCCATGTTCTCCATGAGGCCTCGGACGCCCTGGATCCAGGCCTGAGCTTCCTCCGCAGACTCGGCCACCAGATCCAGGTTTCCTTTACGGCCGCGAAACACAAGTGTAAAGCAGCGGTCTGGAGGAAACTCGTCTGCCACACCGAGGAGAGCCTCGGACTGATGACCCTCACGAACAGCCTCTACATCACTGATGGAGACTGAAAAAACAAACATATTATTATTATGGATTATTATGCTTTGGTTATATTTTAGAGCTTTTTTTTTACTAAACTCTATATTTAGTGTTTAAAAAGGCAACGTTTATTATTCCCAAGTATTCATACATTACTACACTACGTGACAAAAGTCTTGTCGACTATCCAAGTTTTAGGAACAACAAATAATAACTTGACTTCTAGTTGATCATTTGCTATCAGAAGTGGCTTATATGAAAGGCAAAGGCCTCTAGATTACGCTTATTTTACCAAAATAAACTATGATCATGCCTTAATTTTTAATGATTTAATTAGGACAGTAAAGTCTGACTTTGCTTAAACAAAAGTCTTGTCACTTAACAGAAAAAAATTACAGAATATTAAGTCATGGTGCAGGGGAAAATAATTAATATTGTGGATGACTCCCATGAGCTTGGAGGACTGCATCCATACATTTCTGCAATAACTCAAATAACTTATTAATAAAGTCATCTGGAATGGCAAAGAAAGCACACTAACAGGACTCCCAGTGGTCATCTAGATTCTTTAGATTCATCTTCAATGCCTACTTCATCTTACCCCAGACATGCTCAATAATGTTCATGTCTGGTGACTGGGCTGGCCAATTCAACAGAGTTCAACAGATGGTTCAACGGAAAAATCTACCTTCTGCCACTTTTCCCAATGATCAAATAGAAGTCAAGTTAATATTTGGTGTTCTTACAACTGGTATTGACGACAAGGTTTTTAACTAAGGGAGCTCTTGAAGGAAAAATACACTCCCCCAAAATAATTGAATCATTGTTTTTAGACGTTGGTGTTATGACAATAATGTGAAGAGAGAAGCTATTTAAAAAAAAAAAAACTGAAAAACCTGTACTCATTTATATGAGAGTAGTAATTAGTAAACAGCTTTAGGATTTTTAATAAAAAAGCAAAAGTGTCAACAAATGAACCTCTAACACTAAGATACATTTGTTGTGTTATTTAACAAAATCTTACCATGACAATTAATACTTTATGCTTAAATGTGAGTTAGTTCATGAGTTTAACTAAAACTGTAAACATTTCAAGGCACATTTCATCAAAAAGGAAGATTCTGTCATCAAATTCTCACCCTCAATGTGTTTATGTTTAGGTAAACTATCCCATTAAAACATAAACAGTGAAACAGTACGTACATGTTGAGTATGAGTTTATTGCCCAGCTGGATTTATATGCGATAGTCTTGCAGTCATCCTGAAGTTTATAGTGTCGCTGCCGCCTCCACATACGAGACTTCACCTTACGAAAAAACATCCCTGCCTTCATGGCTTCAAGATTCTGTCGGCCCTGTTGCCCTGTCATAACAAGAAATGGGGATATTAGTAACGTTCAGAAATACTTTGTATATTTTAAATGGACAAATTATCTTTATATATAAAGCTTGGTTGGGGGCGATTTAAAGACAACTTGATAATTCTCAGTGCAAGTAAAATGTTGATGTATGTCTGATAACATCTGTATAACATTTCAAGTTAAATGCTGTTTTTTAGAGCAACAAAATACTTTTTTTTAATTTGCTGTGATTGAAAATAATAGATATTCTATAAAATATTGCTTTCTTTGTGATTCTTTCTGGTATTTTTTCTTTGTGTGTACAAATGGACTAATACCTGCAATATTGGGAGAAATGGAGTAAATGCCTTTACACTGTAAACTGATCTGTGTATGTATTTGTTAGTGTGACCTGTAAGGAAACATGTGACCGGTCAACTGTTTATTTAAGTTCCGATGCTATTGTATTTTTAACTTTTATTATTTTTCTTCTTTCTTCCTTAAAAACGTATTTTAAAAAAATTGTTATAGTGTAAAAAATGAAAATAAACATGCACAATATTTTTTTTATTATCTCTTTTTAAAAAAGAAAGAACAAATAGTTAGAAAAAGTCCCATATATAATAAACCAAAAACATAATTTTACTCAAACATGACTATATATAAATATAAAGAAACTGTAAATAGGTGGTCTCTATATAATATAAGAAGCACATAATCACCATAAAAGGAAAGCATATGTATAAACGTGTATCAAACAGAAAGACTTACGGCATGCTTGAGGTGATTCCATTTTCTCCAGTGCAACGTTTCTGTAATAAACAATTAAAACAAAATCATTAACAGCAATAATAATAATCCAGGACATATTAAATTTAACACATCACTACAATAATAATATTGACTAAATGAAAGTCAGACATTTTGCACAGAGATTGGATTCACTGACTGTAAACATCTCTTTTTAACAGGATTCTGTATGAATATATACAGTTGAAGTCTGAATTTTTAGCCCTTCTAAATTATCAGCCCCCCTTATTTTTTTTCCTAATTTCTGTTTAACAGAAAGAATATTTTTTCAACAGATTTCCAAACATAATAGTTTTAATAATTAATAATTAAAATAATAATTAGCTTTTTTAATAATCAATTCCTTTATTCTTTGTAATGACAATGCATAACATTTTACTAGATATTTTTTCAAGATTCGAGTATTCGGTTTACACTTACACTTAAACACTTAACTAGGTTAATTAAATTAGCTTAATTAAGCAAGTCATTGTATAACAGTGATTTATTCTATAGACAATAAAAAATATTGCTTAATAATATAGGCCTTAAAATAGTTTTAAAAAATTCAAACAGTTTTTATTCTAGCCAAAATAAAACAAATAAGATCTTCTCCTGAAGAAAAAATTTTAAGGAAATCCTGTAAAAAATTCCTGGCTCTGTTAAACATCATTTGGAATATATTTGAAAAAATCAAATAAAATTCTCAGAAGGGATAATAATTGTGACTTAACTGTATATTATGCATTTATTAGCTTTCAACAACTTCTGTTTAATGGTTTCACTGATTATATTTATGAGCGCTGTCCTATTGTGATGCAGGAGCACATAAACTCCCTTTAAATTATTACAGCATGTTGCCTGTTTTTTTTCTTTAGAGGCTCAAAAACATCCTGCAACAAGATGATTGCCCAACCCAACGTGCCCTATTTTATGGGAAAAAAACATTCTCATAAAAAAGAAAAAAAAAGAAAAAAAGGGAAATGCAAGTTCATTCAGGCGAAGTAAAGCGTTGCAGTCGGGCGTCACATACACACAGTCATGAGTCATGTCTAAATATGCCTCTGAGATCCACACGATTCTCTAGTGGCAGAATCATTAGTCTCATTTATATTGAATAAAGCAGAATGTAATTTTGAAGATTTTGCTTCCTGCATTTATTCTGCATTGAGTAAATGCATTACTAGACTTTGATTTAAACCTAAAAGATGCCTTTTGCAAAATATAAATAAATAAAACAGCCTTTATTTCTGCACAATCATTTATGCTGCAGTTACAGAGCTGAATGAAGACCACACGCTCGAATGTGAGCCACTAGCACAAGTAAATGCTGACAAAGTAATCCTCTTAACACACAGCATAAACAACAGTCTAGAAGAGTCTGAAGCAAACACTGAGGAAAAAAGAAAACTCACCAGACTGAAAGAAGCTTGATATAAACATCTGATGAAGAGGATGGGCTCTGTGTCCTTGCTGGCACATGTGAAGGGCTGAGTAAACAGAGTCACAGTCCGGGGCTGCTTCCACTGTGATGCAGAGCCAGCCTCCTTCCTACACCCCTTCCTTTGACACATTCCTTCCTGGACACTCCCACTTTCGCCTTCTTTCTCCTGCCTTATTAGGAGCAACCCCTCTGTTTTCTGCTCCTGTTAAATTCACACAGACTATTTTAAATAATTCTACAATAAATGCAATAATATACAGTTGAAGTCAGAATTTTTAGCCCACCTGTATTTTTCCTCCAATTTCTGTTTAACGAGAACAAGATTTTTTTCAACACATTTCTAAATATAATAGTTTTATTTACTCATTTCTAATAGCTGATTACGTTTATCTTTGCCATGATGACAGTACTTAATATTTAACTAGATATTTTTCAAGATAGTTCAGCTTTATGTGCAATTTAAAAGCTTAACTAGGTTAATTAGTCAAGTTATGGTAATTAGGCAAATCCTTGTATAAAGATGGTTTGTTCTGTAGACAATTTAAACAAATATTACTTAAGAGGACTAATAATATTGACCTTAAAATAGTAAAAACAAATTTTAACTGCTTTCATTTTAGCCAAAATAAAATAAACATGAGTTTCTACAGAAGAAAAAATATTATAGGAAATACTGTAAATACTTGCTCTGTTAAACATTATTTAAGAAATATTTGAAAAAGAAAAAACATTCACAGGAGGGACAATAATTCTGACTTCAACTGTATATTTATGAATGATAAACTTTTATTTTAGATTATATAAATTGTACACATACAAGAACATGTAGTTAAAGTCATAATTATTTGCTCTCGTGTGGAATTTTTAGCGTTTCAAATATTTCCTAGTTGAGCAAGGACATTTTCACGTTTTCTTCTAATATTTTCTTTTCTCTGTAAGTCAGCATTAAAAAAAAACTGTTTTGAATTTTGTTAAATATAATTTAGGGTCAATATTAGCCTCTTAAAAAGTTATTTTTTCCAATGCAAACTCTATTTTACAAACTGTTATACAGAGTCTCGTCTAATTAACATAACTTGTTAATCTAATAACCTAGTTAAGCCTTTAAATATTATGTACTGTCATCATACCAAAGACAAAAGAAGTTGGTTGTTAGAATAGAAATTAGTTATTAAAACTATTATGTTTAAAATGTGTTAACGTGTGTGATACGATATTCTTTTTTTTTGGCTAAACATCAATTTCATTAAATCCAATTCAAGTTTATTCTCACAATAATTTTTGTTTCAAAGCAGTTATACAAAAGATGCATATTATTGCAGTACAATCGAAATCAGAAAAGATATGGAGTTGTGTATACATTATATATATAAACAAAAAATAAACATTACTTGGGAAATATTTGAAAAAGAAACTTGCATTTCACAGGAGGTATAATAATAATTATAATAATAACAACAATGCTTTTGCCCTCAACTGTATACAGTTTCATTATCTGTCATACAATATTTACACAAAAAAAGAAAGAAAATCACATTATAAACAAGAGCTATACGTATGCACAGTATTCTTATTTTGTAAACCAGTGACAGCACAATGGTGGACTGAATTTCTAAAAAGTGCCTTTAAAGTTTTTGACATTGTTGAATTTTAAATTAAAGCATTTAAACAAACTAAACATCAGCAGAATATTCGGAAAGGTAAAGTTGTTGCCAAGAAGAACTTCCATTTACATTTAAATTTACATAAATTCATTTGGCAGAGGCGACTTACAAATGAGGAAAGATACAAATATAAGCAAAGCATGGAAAAACCTGCAGAAAATCTCAATACTCACTTAGGACTGCAATTGTGTTTTGTTGTAAGGTAACAGTGCTAACCACTGAGCCACCATGTTGCCATCTATAAGTATTTTTAATTATAAATAAATGATTTGACTAGAGTTTATTGGTCTCTTAAATTGGCACAGTTGAAATCACATCTTATATGTGCAACAGAATATCAAGATTTGTAGTCCTTACAAATCAGCTTTTTGATTTATTTTTATTGTAGGTGCTTCACCGCAGTGACAAAGTTATGGTACACTGCAAAATTAATCAAAATGTAAATTTAAGATTTTAGGATTATTTAATCATTCATTCATTCATTCATTTCCTTTTCGGCTTAGTATCTTTTTTAATCCGGGGTCGCCACAGTGAAATAAACCGCCAACTTTTTCAGCATGTTTTTACACAGCAGATGCCCCTCTAGCTGCAACCCATCTCTGGAAAACACCCACACACACTCATTCACACACACACACACACACACACACACACACACACACACACACACACACACTCATACACTACGGACAATTTAGCCTATATCGCATGTCTTTGGACTGTGGGGGAAACCGGAGCACCCGGAGGAAACCCAAGCGAATGAAGGGAGAACACGCAAACTCCACACAGAAATGCCGAGGCTCAAACCAGTGACCCAGCAACCTTCTTGCTGTGAGGCGACAGCACTACCTACTGCACCACTGTATCGCCATTATTTAATCAAAATACATTAAATTGTTTGTGCTTAATATCCCAAATAAATAATATTTTAGTCACACTTCAGGTACTTCATGAATTGTATTCAGCAGTGTGGGCGTACAAAGCTTCTTTGGTTTTGAGGCTGAAATTAAGTCTTCAGGCCAGTGAAGACACCCACCCGGCATTTTAACATTGAAACTGAAATGGAAATTTCAAGGTCGGTCATGTGCAGGCTGGGCAACTAATGGTCAACTCACAACAAACAAACAACCAACAGACATGACAGTAACTTCAAAATGTCCTCCAGATATAGTCTGTTTACGTCAAATCAAAAGCAGTGTATAACTACACAACATTTATCCCACAAACAAGAATTCAAATGCATTTAAAGGGATAGTTCACCCAAACATTAAGTTTCTGTCAATGGCCTATTTGCACATCTAGTGTTTTTAAGACAATGGTGAATTTCTGGTGAGAGCTTTATGACTATTTTCAATGTCATAAGGTTCCTTTTACAGCATTGATGTTGTAATGCAATTCAAATATAATCAATTAAACAGACTTAAGAACTTATTTAGCAGTTAAAGCTTAAAGATAGACAAAAGACAGGCTACGGCAGAAATTCCATTGAAAATACTGGGGTAAAGTTAATTTCCATATTTTAAAGACATTTCCATATTTTAAAAACATGGCGTGGAAAAATATAGTTTAATGCAGAGCTTCTTGTTTGGTCTGATATCTACTTTATATTGTATCTCAGCCAGGCAGTGAGGAATACTGTTTTTTAAAGAAATCAGACCTTAAACACAGTGATTTTGTATGGGATGACAAAAGCCATGGGGCTGGCTGACTGAAATTAAAAGTCTGTGTGCATATACCCCGTTACTCACCAGTCACTTGTTCAAAACCTATTCTACTTTAACACACACACACACACACACACACACACACACACACACACACACACACACACACACACACACACACACACACACACACACACACACACAAAATATACTTTGAAAAATACTGGTTGTTGTGAACAATTGACTTCCATAGTCATTGTTTTCCTATGACAAAGGTTAATAGGACTTAGCAACAAGCATACTTTATCTTTTGAGGGTATGTGTGTGTGTGTGTGTGTGTGTGTGTGTGTGTGTGCACAGAATAAACAAACTCATAAAGGATTAAAACCCACATGAGAGCATCCCTTTAATATACTAAAATCATACAACAACAGAAGAATATTAATAAGTAAATTGTTTCACTGTCTTACCATAGTGCGTTTTCCTCACCTGGGTTTGGAGTTTTATCCATTCTGATATTTCACATTTCTGAGCTCCTGCCAAAAAACAAGCATTAAAACTGATACAAAACTAAAAATATGTGACACTCAAAACTTTCTGTAACAAATGATGCGTCTTGATGATTTATCTGAACTTCTTACTCATTGCTATTATTCTAGTTAGGATATACTATTTTCGTCTGGAATATGTAATATATTATTATGTTGTATTTGTCAAACACACAAAAAAGTGTTTAAATCGCTTTAAGGAGACAAGATTTGCGTCACGTTATTCTCCTCACGTGACACATCGTGATCATCATGGCGGCCACCTCTGTCTTCCAGAGAGTGAGAACGGGCTCGAAAATAGGAGCACAGTATGATCAGGAAGGCAATCTCATCAAGGTAAACATTTCATATTGAACATTTAAACCATTATCTCAGCTCGACTGCCTTTATTGCAGTTATTTTTTATTGTTTTAAGTGTGTGCATTATGTCAGGAAGCCAGCCACTTACTAGTCTGTTAAATATAAATATACATACTGTATTTGTCTTATTGTTCAATAGTCCTCGTTTATATTGAATCGAGGACGAACGCATATGCCAAGGTAGTGTTTTTTAAACTTATTTTTTTTAAGAGAATGCAGCAGTGATATGAAGGTATTATGCATAAATAACGTGTAACAACATGTATAACGTTACGTGGGATCTTCTACTGTAATGCGTTTTAAATTCAGATGCTGCTGAGTTACCTTACGAAAGTCAATCATGTTTTTATCATAGCACTTTAAACTAAATGTTAGTTTATGTATTTACTATCATGAACTGAATATGAACAACCTTGTATAGCATTTATTAACCATAGTTCAACATTTACATACTATTAATATCTAGTTGTGTTTGTTGACATTAGTTAATGCACTGTGAGTTAACAAGAGAACTTAACAACTCTATTTTAATTAACTAAAGTTAGCAAAGATGAATTAAATTAAATGCATTGCTCATCTTTTCTTCATGTTAGTAAATACATTATTTTTGGATTATTAAACTAAAGTTCTACTATAGTGCATTTTTTTCCTCGTGATTTTTATTTATGTACTATTTTACTTTATTAACTACAGATACCAATGGTTAAATATGTTTTGTGTGGTCAAATCATGGTTAATTTGTGGTTATAAAGGTTTATCTACAATAACTATGATTTTAGATTTTTGTTTAAAACCATGGTTGCTTTGCATAAGGGTTGTTTGGATATTTTAACTTTCCGTTTTTTTCAGAGACAAGTGATAGTAAAAGACGAACAATAAAATGTCTGTGTTTTAATTTGCTGAGTCACATACTGAGTGATTGACAGGTGGAGACCCGTGAGGATGAGGAGCAGAATGTCAAGCTTGCAGAGATTTTGGAGCTGTTGCTCGCAGCTGGTTATTTCAGAGCTCGCATTAAAGGACTGACACCATTTGACAAGGTAATACTTTACACATCTACTCCAACTACTTGTTTTACTCTGCATTCGTTTAATCCTGAACTGTCTCTGCTTTTACGTTAGGTGGTGGGTGGACTGACCTGGTGTATAACCACTTGCAATTTTGACATAGATGTTGATCTGCTTTTCCAAGAAAATTCCACCATTGGTCAGAAAATGTGAGTGGTAGGATGAACAACATTTTGCCACCTAATATAGGAACATAAGAAGACAAAAAAATAAAAAATAAACGATTCTCCTTAAACTAAACTGATTTTTTTTTCTACATTTTCCCCCCTATTTTAAGTGCTCTGACGGAAAAGATTGTGTCAGTTCTGCCCAAAATGAAATGTCCTCACCGACTGGAGCCTCATCAGATCCAAGGGTTGGATTTTATCCACATCTTTCCTGTTGTACAGGTATGGACTATTGTACATCTACTGCAAGGGTCCCAAAATTTTCTGCCTGCAAGCCCTAAAATAACAATGCCAGTCCCTCGCGACTCCCAAATTCCTCAGAAATGGTCATCATAAGTATACAAAAAGTGCAACACCTAACAACCATATAATTTTTATAGTCATTTATTAAATTGTTGTTAATTTATTAATTTGTTAATTTGGTGCCATAAAATCAATCTGCTGCAGCTGACACTGTTGCAGTGTTGTTAATCTAATTTAAACACACCAATCCAATGAAAAACAAAATTAAAGGCTAATGGCTTTTCATTTGCATTTGTTTTTTTTTTACTAATATAACTTTTTATCTTCTGTGGGTTATGGTTAAAATATGGTAATTCTAATAGTTTATTAAAATCTATTTGATTTTGGAAATCACCAAGCGACCCCCCCTGTCCCATGACCTCTACTTTGGGAACCACTGATCTATAGCACCTAAATGAGTTTCTCTTATGTGCACCAAAGATTTAGTGTGATTAAACATACAGTGAAACAGACACACGATCCTTTAGAAATGACATTAATATGCGGATTTGGTTCTCAATGAAAAAAATCTTGTTATTATCAATGATTCTGCTGCTTGGTAATTTTGTAGAAACTGTGAAACACTGTTTTCAAGGTTCTTTGGAAATAGAAATAGAGTTCTGTTTTGAACTAAACATGACTTTACAGTCACTTTTGATACATTGAATACAAAAAAAAGTTACTGATCTCCAACTTATAATGGTGTTTTTGCTTTAAATTACTTAAAGGGGACCTATTGTGCAAAAATAACTTTTATAAGGGGTTTATACACAGTTGTGTGGAATTAGTCTGTAAAAATAACCAGCTTTTAATGGTAAAATGTATTCATGTAGTTTTTTTAAAATCACAATTGATAAAAATAGTCTGCAGAAACACTTTGATTGACATTCTCCCTTTATATGTATCATCAGAGAGGGGAAAACCCCGCCCATTAGTGGACGTATTTTTTAATCTGCCACTATCCCGACACAGGAATTCGTGGCTCCGCCCTCTTTTGAAAAGCACAATCTCATTTGAATTTTAAGTGACAGTCACCAAAACTGTACAATTATGATTAAAGCCTAAAAGTGGCAGTTTAAAAGTTCTAAAACATTATTAGTGGGGTATTTTGAGCTGAAAATTTACAAACACACTCTAGGGACACCAGAGACTTATTTTACATCTTGTAAAAAGGTGCATAAAAGGTGGCCTTTATGTCAGTACTTACAAGGCATCTTTTGTGGGGTCTGTAGTGGCTGGTAAAGAAGGCGATTGAGACGCGTGAGGAGATGGGAGATTACATCCGGTCATATTCCATCTCCCAGTTCCAGAAAACACACGCGTTTCCTGAGGTAAGAGAGAACACTGCAATACATCAAACCAATAATTTACAAACTGCATGTCTCAGTGAAGGTCTGTGTTTCAGGATGAGGAGTTTGCGTCGAAGAAGGATAGAGCCATCAGCACGGTGGTGAATGTGTGTGTAAGTATCCGGTTATCTTTTATTCATCGTCACCATGAGAATTGAAGAGGGATGTTTTGCTGAATTGAATATTCCTGCAGTATTGTGGCGTTATTTCCTCTCTCTACTGTATATTTGATAAGAGAATGTAGTGGAGTAAGTTGTGTATTATGTGTTCGGGTGCAGGAAGTGTATGCTCCTCAAAGGCGTTATAAAAGACAAGAGGATGCTGGTGAGCTATTGGATGAAGAGTCTCGAGTTCATTCCACCCTGCTGGAGTTTGGCAGGTACTTTCTACTCCTTCACAGGGTTAAAGCACTTCCCACTTTCATCATGAATTAATAAATGGAAGTAAACCAAACATTGTTGTTGTGTACCTACTGTAGGGCTACTGTAGAGACATGAGGGGTTGTTTATAAAGGTTTGGGGTCAGTAATGTCCTGGGGTCCATTCTTCATAGACCTTGCTTAAATAATCTAAGATAGTTTGGCAGATCCTGGATCTTTTAATCTTGATAACTGATCTCTGGCTAATTTGGTTCTTGAAACAAGTTCGCAAATCAGATTAAATTGTCTGGATAAACTGATCTGTGACCCCTGTGTGTGTTGTGAAGGACAGAGCTATCGATCCTCAATCATGATCAGCAATGCAACGATTGGCTGACGACACAGCAGTGTAATGACATCATCTGATTAATATTCAATTACCCATGTGAGCAAAGATATATAAAATGCGCAGTAAACTGTTTGTTAAATATGACGCCCAGTAACTTTCCACCTATGTTGTGGGCTACAGGCTTTACACTTTCACACTGCAAATAATGACTTTCTTTTTCTTTTTTTGTCTTGTTTCTAGTCCACATCTTTAAAAATTATTAAATCAAAACATATTGCCTTGTTTTAAGAAATAATATGCCAAAATTAGGTGAGTTTTACCTTGAAACAAGCTAAAGAATCTGCTAATGGGGTAAGCAAAAGAATCTAATGTCAAAAGGAAAAACAAGATTATTTTGCTTGCCTCATTGGCAGATTATTTTACACTACAATACATTTATTATAGTATTTATGATAATGGCCCATTTAATTAATCAGTTCATGCATTTACTGATGAGCAGACAATGAACAATACATTACATTATTTTTTTTATCTTTAACTTAAATAAATTAATTCATTGTTTGTACTTGTTACCTTACAACTAATGCTATCAAGCTCAACTCTAAATTTTATTCTAGCATTAGTAAATGTTGAATTATGAATAATAAATGGTGTACAAGTATTGTTCATATTTAGTTTATTTTAGTAAATACAATTACTAACATGAACTAATGGACATTAGTTTTTAGGGTTACTGAAATATTTTAACATTATAAATGCCTTCAGTTTCTGGATAAAAGTATTAATTTCTTTAAAACATTAAATACAGTTTTGAACAATAATGTATGACAACATTAAGTTGGATATAAAAACTGAAAATTGTATATTCATCATTAAATTCAGTGCCAGTTTCTAGCCCGATTCTCCATTTCTCATTCATTTCCTTCACTGGTTTCCCTGCTCACTCTTTCAGCATCTCGGTTTCAGATGGAAATCTCCATTAACAACATCTATTAATTCACAGGTTTCTATAATCTTCATCTTACTCTTTACTTCCTCCCTTTTTCTTTCCATCTGCCTCTTTCATTTCACTCATCACCAGTCCATGCCTTCTCATATCGCAGTATATGCAGTGAGTATGATTGGAGTTCTGGGAATGGGACAGATTGGCTTTGCATCAGCTGCATTATTCTCTTTCATTTTGCATCTGCCCAAGTGCTGTTTTTTTTTTTTTTTTACACGTTTGTTGCATTGGATTGTTTGGTTAATTTATAATTTCCTGTCATGTGGTTGTGTGCTGCCTGTAGTCTGGTGTGTTCTGAAAGAAACTCGCCATGGGTCACATGTCGTGTGTAATCTCAATATGAAGCATTTGTTTTCTGTTTTTCCAGGCGCTATGGATTCAGCAAACAGTCTAAATCAGGCACTGTGAGTATCAGATTTTTTCCCTTCATGTCACACTAAAAAGTCCAGTAAAAGAAGGTCACGATTAAGCAGCTGATTCACAGGTCCATGGATGAAATAGATACAGTTAGGAAAAGAAACCTGAAATTGAGTTATGCTAAAATTTGATAGCTTGATAGTAGTTTCACAAATGTTTTATTTTGTTTTTCTGTGATTAATTATTTTAACACCCGCTGTTTGAAGTGGTTATTTTGAGGTCAAAGATCAGACACGTAATGCGATTTATAAAAATAAAATAAATAAAAATATATGGTATTGAAAATTTTACATTTTAATAAATGGATACTAAAATTTTATGAAGTGACAAACAAAAATCCCTAATTTTTCATGACTTGGACAAAATATAAAAATAAAAATTCCCTGACATTCCATGTCTGGAATTGACCTTTTAAATGCCGTGATATTCCAGTAATCGTGTAATCCTTTAAGCAAAACAATCAAGTGAAAATGCTGACAGACTTTGAAGATTTTTGTATGCACTGACCCTGGAACAGCCCCTGTGGTGTCCATCTGGGTGTAATAGCTGACAGATGGAGAGAAGAGCCTTGTTGTGTTTGATTGGATGTTAGTGCGATCATGTGCTGGTGTTTCTAACAGGCGGTGGAGCAGAAGCAGGCGTCAGCTCAGGGTACACAAGGCGCGCCTCCGGGAATGACCCAGGTGTCTGAAGAAGAGGATCTGCAGGCCGCAGAGGAGGTCAGTGAGGCTCATATGAATCTTCATTTGTTTCTAATTACTCCCTCTTCATCTGACCAATGTTCATTTTTCATCAACCAATCACAAGTTCTGTTTATTGTTCTTTCAGCTTCGAATTAAGGCCCTGATGACTGGAATGGCGGCCATGGCAACAGAGGAGGTACATTTCTATAAACGACTATAATGATAACTACATAATCATCCATACCAGCGGACATTATTGTGATGTTCAATGTAAGCACGCAAAGAAGCTTTAAATGCTTGAGCAAAAAGGAAGCAGGCAGGATTCTGATTGGCTGTTAAGTGTTTTTAGCCTTCAGCTGCCTTTTTATAATAATTCCACCGATCATTTTTAATGTGAAGTCTGCTGTTCCTTTATATTTAGAACTATACAATTGTTTCCCTTTTCCTTAACCCTTTGTGTACTGTTTAAGTTGACTACCCTTTTTGTTGTGTTCAAGGAAGTTTTTGCCCTATTGACTTCTCTATTATGACGACATCTTTTTGATTCAAAGCTTTGACAGCATAATAATCATGCATTTTGGATTGGTGTTTTTCCCTGTTGCGTAGAGGTAAAACTTTTCATTTTTACTGTCGATCATCATCATCATCATTTGGTACCATTAACCCTTTAGATGTGCCTGTGCAAATATGTTTTCGACTTTTATATTGAGTTCTATAGAGTAAAACAACAAATTATTGTGTGCGCAAAGAAATACAATTACTATGAGCTAAGAGATGAGCTGCTTGTTTTTTTTTCCCCTTAAACATATAAAGGTAAGTGCGCAAAGGTCTCACACAAACACACACACTTTACTCCATATAATTGTATAATTTTAAGCCAGACACTAAGCTTTTTTTTACTGCAACAGATGATCAACAGTAAAAATGACAAATTGTATCTCCTCAACAGAGAAAAATCACCAACAATCAAGAATACATAATAATGTGGTGTCATGAATTTGCAATCAAAAATGTCTTTCTAAAATAAGTCAATGGAACCAAAACAGCCACCAACATAACAAAAGGGACATAAAATTGCCAAGTGTATTGTTAAATTTTCAGAGCATTTTCCCAAAATATGTGTCAAAATAAAATTTGTCACCAAAAATCTTTCCATTTGCTCAAACTTAAAAGTTAAATCAGTTTTTGAAAGCCCAAATTAAGACTCAAAATCACCCCAGAGTGGATGAAAACATCTCCAACAGCACACAAGAGTTTAAAGGCCTCTAAAGTTTACAGTTTAAAAGGATAGTTCACCTAAAAATCTAAATTCAATCTATAGAAATCTTCAGTGGAACATAATGACATGTAAAACATGTCTTGGTTGCATTTGACTCCCAGCATTCTTCAGAATTTGTTTTTGTGTTCTGCTATATGACAATGACATGAGGATGTAGCATTTGATTTTTGAGTCAACTAATCTTTTAAAAGCAATGATTTGGGCATATGGGACCTGAATTCCTTCAGTTTGATTAATTTAGATTTTTTTTTCCTGTGTATTTTATAGGGGAAGTTGTCGGCGAGCACAGTTGGACATATTGTTGGTCTGCAGTCTGAGGAGATCAAGCAAATTGCTACTGAGTATGCAGAAAAGGTGAGCAGCATAAAATAACCTTTTACTCTATAACCACAGTGCTTTCAGTACTAATGTATTCAACTTTGAACTGATTTTGGCTCTGGTCTGCATTCTGGATCTGTTTATTCTCAGCAGTCAAGAGGGGACTTTTTAAGATTCACAGAAAATCTTGTCGCACACGATGGGCATATATTTAAGATTTTATTCACTTGAGACTGTCCAATTTGAGCATATCAGACAATTGTATTATATATTTAATAACGTTAATAACATTTAGCAATGTTCTCATTTCTCCGACAAATATATTAGCTCAGTTTGCTATATCAAGCAAATACTTTAGCTCACTCTGTTGTTCACGGCGACCCAAGTTCATTTCCCACCTCAAGGTCCTATGCCGATCCTCTCCCCCTCTCTCTGCTACCATGCTTTCCTGTCTATATTATCTACTGTCATGTCAATTAAAGGTGAACCCCATCCCCCACAAAAAAGGATATTTGGACTAATTGAAAGTATGGTAGTGTGTGCAATCCTCAGTCTGCACAGTAACCATTTTTTATTTTCAAAATATGACTGTATTTGTTTTTGAACAGGCGGAGCGCTCTGTGGAGGATCGGCCGGAGAGATTTGGGCCTGTCCAGCAACACCGGCGTCAGCTAGCATCACTTAACAAACAAATCACTCAAAAAACAAAAGAACTGGAAGAGGTAAGACCGCTTTTTTTTCTTCTGTTGATATGACAAATTGTTTCTTCTGTTTGTTTGAATATTTTTTTTTTCTTCCCCAGCTTCAATCCAAACAGCAGGAGGTCAGATCAGCATGTGAGGATGCTAAAATCAAACTAGCTGAGGTGAGGCAGGTAGACACAAATACTGACCGATAATGTTTGACTCTGATTGTTAATGTATGTGTTTTTCTAGGCCACATCGCAGACGGAAAAGCTAGAGAAAGAACTGAGCTCACTGGAGGACATCGAGTCTCAGGCGGATTCAGTGTAAGTAAAGCACAAAGCCTACTTTCTAGTGTGCTCATCTCAGGCTGCTTGTGTTTATCCTGATTTGAAACTGAAAATTCTGCCATCATTTAAGTCTCTAATTTTTCCAAACCTGTTCGACTTTCTTCTGTTGAACACAAAAAAGGAGATATTTTGAAGAATGCTGAAAACTTGCAACTATTGAATTCCATAGTTTTTTTTTTCAGTCAATGGTTACAAGTTTTCAGCTTTCTCCAAAATATCTAATTTTTTAGTGTTCAACAGAAGAAAGAATCTCAGGAAGGTTTTTAATTACTTGAGGGTGAGTAAATTTAGCATGAACAATCCCTTTAAATCTTCATCCTGCTCCATTTTCAAGAGGTTAAAATCATCTCGTTTAGCTGTGTATGGTGAAATGTACTCGTTTTATTGTTTAAGTGAATGATTACTCTGTTCTATATAAATGAATCAAATCAGAAAATCTAAACAAATATTGTGTCTTGTTCTTTCAGGTTGTTGGACAAGCTTCGTGCTTTGGTGGCCATGAATGAAAACCTGAAACATCAAGAGCAAACATTCCGATCACACTGTCGTGTACGTTGCCAATTGATTTGTCCAGTTTTACTCAGTAAAGATGGAAGTGCTTCATTAACAGTTATGTGTCTGCACAGGAGGAAATGACCCGTCTGCAGCAGAATATTGAAGAGCTGAAATTGGAGTCTGGAGACGATGGGGATGATAAGAAGGTTGCAAATGACTGTCTCAGTAATACACTGATGCTTTTTGCAAACAAATTTGTTGTTATTGTCTACACTGTCATCTCAGCTGATTTTAAATGCTCTTCATACACTGCAAAATATGCTTTGCTTAGATTATTTGTCTTGTTTCCTAGTCCAAAAACTTCTTAAATCAAGAAGCATTTTTTAGACAAGCAAAAAAAGGTCTTGTTTTATGAAATAATATCCCAAAATTAAGTGAGTCTTTCATTTTAACAAGCAAAATAATGTGAAAACAAGCCAAACATCAAACAACACCAAAGTATTTTACTTGTTTTCAGGAAAAACTCACTTAATTTTGGCATATTAGTTCTTAAAAACAAGATGAGAGTTTTTGCTTGTGTAGTAAAAGCTTCTTGATTAAGGAATTTTTAGACATTTGGACTAGAAACAAGACAAGAAAAGGATTTTTTGCAGTGAAGGAAGCAACTCTTTTGGGTCATCAAATGTTATGCTAATAGTGTGATGTGCTAATTAGCATAAACCTAAAAAGGATATCTAGATGCAGGTTTATATCTGTGCTTTGCTCTTTTCACCATCTTGGATAAAATTCCATTACCTTTTTCAGCAGTCTTGGAAGTGTAGATAATGCCAAAATTAGGTGAGTTTTTCCTTAAATCAAGCAAAATAATAAGCGCAAACAAGATTACCTAATTGGCAGAGTATTTTACTTGTTTTCAGGAAAAACTAAATTTTGGCATTTTTTATTTTCCAAAAACAAGACAATAGTTTTTGCTTATTTAGAAAAAGCTTCTTGATTAAGGAACTTTTAGACATTTGGACAAGAAACATGGCAAGAAAAGGATTTTTTGCAGTGAAGGAAGCAACTCTTTTTGGACGTCAAATGTTATGCTAATAGTGTGATGTGCTAATTAGCATGAACCCAAAAAGTTAAGCTGCGTCCCAAATCGCATACTTATGCACTATTTTACGCCATTTTGTAGTATAAATAGTGTAAGTAGTGTGTTCACATTGAAAACTCTCAAAATAATAAGTGCACTTCAATTACCCGGATGATGCACTCATTCAGCCGCTAAAATGAAGTGTGTAATGATGGACACTTCACGCACTCAACGACCGCAGGTTTGCTTACGTAGCGGAAGGGGCGGAGCGATCGGATGCACATGTTGAATAACTTTATTTATTTTGGATAGTGAAAGCAAAATTCTCCTACGAGAGTGATTATAGCGCCTCCGGATGGTAAATGCGGCAATACTCACGGCAGGTATTACTTGATAATTCAGTCGTTTATTTCACTGATTTGGCAACAGTCAAACGTCATCAGGGAAACGGTTTGAATTTCCGCTTAGTAAAAAAACATTAGTGTGCCATTTGGGACAGCACTACATACATATACTATCCTGTTGAGTGTGTAAGTGCATAAGTACATAGTGCATGAGTGCATAGTGTATAGTGTGCCATTTGGGACGCAGCTTTAGTTTATGTCCATGCTTGGCTCTTTCCACCATTTTGGATACAATTCAAAACAGTTTTGAAAGTAAGTGTAGATAATCTCTTAGACTCACCCTCTGGATGTGTGTTTGCAGGAGATGAACATGTTGATTGATCAGCAATACACTGCGGACAGAGAGAAGCTACAGAAGATCCGTCTACTCATGGTAGGTCAAAGTTAAACTGATTGTTTTACTCCGCAAATGCCTTTAAAAATTCCTGTAACAAATTCTGTTCTACTGCCTCCTGCAGGCTCGGAGAAACCGTGAGATCGCCATCCTGCAGAGAAAGATTGACGAGGTTCCCAGCAGAGCCGAGCTGACGCAGTATCAGAAACGCTTCATTGAACTGTACAGCCAAGGTGTGTTGTTATACTTTAAAGTCCATTTATTAATTTTCCTTTAGGCTTAATTCCTTTAATAATCAGAGGTCGCCACAGCGGAATGAACCACCAACTTATCCAGCGTATGTTTTACACAGCAGATACCCTTCCATCTGCAGCAATGCACTGGGAAACACCCTTACACTCTCATTCACACATACACTATGAACAATTTAGCTTACCCAATTCACCTATAGCATGTCGTTGGACTTGTGGGGGAAACCAGAGGAAACCCACGCCAACATGGGGAGAACATGCAAACTCCACACAGAAATGCCAACTGACCCAGCCAAGGCTTGAACCAGCGACCTTCTTGCTTTGAGGCAATCGTGCTACCCACTACACCACCGTAATGCCCCACTTTAAAGTCCATTTGAAATTAAAAAAATCTTTTTTTTTAATCTGTTCAAGTCAATTCACTGAAAAAAAGTTTGTTTTGGTAAACTTCAATGAAAGATTTTGGTTCTGCCTGTGGAGTGGTGGTCATTCTAAGTTAATGTTAGTTTGAAGCCTTCAGCCACAATATTCTTAACCACGCACCTCTTACTGTAAGTTTGCAACAAGGAAATGATGTGTGAAAAAAAGCCCCGCCCCCTACTCAATATTCCATTTCAGTTGGAAGTTCATCAACATACTGAAATAAAAGTTGAGAGGGGTTGCACAAAAATGGAATTAAGAAAGCCAGGATAACAGAAAAAGCATGGCTTGATCTAGTTTAATCAGGTCCTCGATGAGGGTGAGAACGAGCTGCTATGTCAAGCCAGGATAGGAGTACATTTGCGGTATTTGTTAATCGATCCTAGAATCAATGATGTATGTATAAAACCCGATGTGCAATCACTCAGGCAACTCCCTTTACTTTCATTCAGGGAATTGAGAGAAACATGAGGATGCGTATTAACAAATTAAATTGTTCACCTTGTCCCAAATGTGACCAGTGAACGTTCATGCTACTGATGAATTTAACCTGAAGATTATATAAAACACCCAATATTGCAGATTTTTTTAATCTGTTTAGTTTATTTTATCATGTTTATTTAATCATCTATATGATCATTCATGTATCACATTTATTTAGAATTTTTTCCCTAATTGAGTCTATTTAATCTATTATACGATGTTTCATCATCAATTTATATATATATATATATATATATATATATATATATATATATATAGAGAGAGAGAGAGAGAGAGAGAGAGAGAGAAACTGTTTTATTTAAATGCACCAAAAATTAATATCTATATTCACTGTGAAATAGATAAAAATATTCAGTTTTAAAAGGGGCTGTGCTCATTTATGCTGAGCACTGTATATGTATTTTTTTTTCTAATCATTCATCTATTTTTCTCTCTCTTATCTAAATCTCCCCATATTTAAATCTGAAATGGATAAATATGAACATTTTTACAGTGATTGCGAATCACGAATAAATATACTTATTTCTTAATTATAATAGTTAGAAAATATATATAAATAGCAAAGAGCATTGAGTGACTGTAAAACACATTCATTTCATGCAGCATTGACAACGAAAGTAACCTATAATCATTTTAGCCTGCTCTGGAGCAGGATAGCTGCAAAGATTAAATCTCCACAGTAATTTAATTTAGTCTGCTTTTATGCAGTCAAGGCTAAATTCAGCCAGGATAGCCTCAAAATCCCAGCTTAATCTATCATCTTACCTTTGTGCAATACCTCTTTGGTTCACACAGACTTTGTCTAATTAAAAAATTCACCAGATCAGTTTTTAAAATGCATGTTTCTTTTTTTGACTGTTATATATTCTTCTCTCACATATTGGTTAGTCTTAGGCTGGTATCAAAGTTCTTATTCCAATTATTGAAGCTTTTATCATGGTATATATTTAAGAGGTATAACCAAAAATACATTGTGTGTTGCTTTATTGTATATACATGTTTAGAGTGAAAAATATTTTAAATTAAATTTCAAAAGGATTATAAAGTACAATAAGAAACACTTCATAATAACATAGAAAACATCAGTGCATTAAAATTAAGTTAAAATAGCCATAAGTTGTTAAATTTAATAAAAATAAAACTGAATTTAATCAAAAAAGATTGACTTTTTAAATGCATTATTAGGTTTAATAAATTTTGTAGTTGTCAATAAATTGACTTTAGTTAAACCGACTGTACAGTTTACTAACAAAAGGCCTATAAACAGTCACATTATTTTCAATGTTGTGGGTTAGATTAACAAGAAAAAGTTCCTGTATGAAAACCAATCACCTATTAAGTCTTCAAGCATTTGGTGCTGTGATGAATATTCTTTAAAGGCACTCTAAAATTTGAAGTAATAAATGCTCACGATATCGTGCATGTTCATAATTATGATTTATTGAGTATTGATGTGTCTAGCTGATCTCTTTATTTCTCTTTACTGTTTTTCAGTCTCAGCAACACACAAAGAAACAAAACAGTTCTTCACACTCTACAACACTTTGGACGACAAGAAGGTTTACTTGGAGAAAGAGGTATCAGTTCAGTTTTGTGTTTAGTTGTGCTTTTTTTTTTTTTTTTTAACTCATTATCTGGCCAAGAACCAAATTGATTACAGAATTCATAAGTCTTGTAATAACTTTGAAAAAAAAAATCAATGAGCCTTTTGACGTGTCATTCAAAAAGTTCTAAATTAAAGTTTGTGCCCTAGAAATAAGATGTTTCTTTTCTTTAACAGGTCAATCTGCTGAACTCAATCCATGATCATTTTCAGCAGTGAGTATCCAATGATTCAAGTTCTAGGATCCATGTAAGAAATGTAGGATGCACAGATAGTCTCAGTTGCTTGATGCTTTGACCTCTTTTCTAATGGGTCAGGCAAATGCAATAAATAAGGTGTCCACATATGTTTTTAGGGCCATGGCTTCATCAGGAGGTAAAGAACAGTTTCTCAGACAAATGGAGCAAATTGTGGAAGGAATCAAACAGAGTCGCATAAAGGTACCCAAATATGCTTCTGTGGCTCATTTCTGTTTTGCACTGTCGGTTAAATTTCAACTGGTTTTACCTCTTCAGACTGAACGTTTGTTTTTTTTAAACGAGTGTTTGTGCTCTTAAAGATGGAAAAGAAAAGACAGGAGAATAAGATGCGCAGAGATCAGCTGAATGATGAATATCTGGAGCTGCTGGACAAACAGAGGCTCTACTTTAAAACGGTTAAAGACTTTAAAGAGGTAAACACATAGATCTTTAGCTTTATAATACCCCTTCCTCTACACATTACATCAATTGTCTGAATTGAGAAAACTGATTTCCATTCTTGTTTGTTCAGGAGTGCCGTAAGAATGAGATGCTGTTGTCTAAACTGAGGGCTAAAGGAGCTTCATAACTGCTGGAGGTCAAACACACGTACTCTCCCATGTAGCACTTCAAAACACACTCGCATTCCCTGATGTTTATATTTTACTCTACTGAAGCCTCATGCTGATATCACATCTGCTTTCAGAGAGAAACACCCCACCTTTCAGTGCATGTGTGTTAACCTGAATTGTTCTAGGTTCAGAGACTATTATACTGTTGAACGTTTTGTGCCTTGATGCTGTTTTCTTTAAACTCATGATGTATATAGGAAATCTGCTTACTAATCCGCTTTCTTTTTGTATCTGTGATCAAAATCTGCTGCCATAAGACCAAAATGCATTAAAAGAGAAATGAACTTGCAGAGACTTGCATTTACTGAATGAACAGCCGCCTTAAAGGAAATATATAGAACAAATTTAACAAAATACTGAACATAAAAACAATTAAACTCTTGTATTTAGAATAATGTTAGTATTTATGTACTGCTTTTTAATTAATAATAAGATAAGTCTTCACCAGTGGTGGATGAAGTACACATTTCAAGCACTTGGGTAAAAGTACATATGCCCTGATGCTACGTTCACACTAGAAGCGGAACGCGCGTCAAGCGGGAGTGATTTACATGTTAAGTCAATGACGCGCGAATCACTCGAGTTCGATTATCTGAACTACAGCGGACATTTGCGCCGTGTTAACCAATCAGGTGTGATGTAGCACCTGTTGTCGGTGTCCCGGGGGAAATCCTCCAGCCGACACCAACAAAAAGTTCATCAAACTGGGCTGGGCTCAGTCAGAAGCACCGCTGAAAGCCTCCATCAGCCAGGTTCAGTTTCTGGAGGAGTTTATGAGCTCACAGAGCTGGATGCACCTCTGAAAGGATGTAGTGGACTCAGACACGACCCTTAACGTATTGAAATTGTTTTTCAGCCTTCATAAAAGCACATAAACACTGTTATTCTTTTCATAAAATCCATGTTAGCCATTTAGCTATGAAGCTAGAGTTACCGGGCAGACAGAACCCCTGCCCATTACGCGAATCCGTATCTGTTCTGAAGTGAATTTGACGCGCGAATGAAGCGAGTAACCTCAAATGTTAACACGGCTATTTACGCACGAATAGCGCGATTTATCCACGCGTTCCGTATCTGGTGTGAACGCAGCATCATAAAACTCCTAATGTTTTTTCACTACATTGATAAGTTAGGTTGGTTTGCACAGTTTACATGAATAAACACTAATATTTGACATCAATAACTTACTTTTGCATCTGTATTCACACAATTGGCCAGATAAGCTTAATTTGCTATTTTTTTTTATTAAACCTCAAAAGCAATATCATACCAAAAAGTGTTGAACTCAACAGGAGTTAAAATTATTGCTATAATAACAATACAGTCTATTATGCTGCAAATTCCCAATAGATTCTAGAAAAAAATGGCTTCATTTCATAAATATGGGCCACATTTTAAAATATTTAGCTGGATTTAACAAACCATTTACGAGCCAGAGCAAATGCCCAAATTAAAATTCAAAGGCTAATTCAAGAAGTCTTTATCACTCACTCCTAGTCATGAGGAGATGGACAACACGAAAACTATTCATAGCATACATCTGCATGTTTAATAAGGCCAGTAACAATAGAAATTCAGCATCATATAACAATATAACAGCCTCTGAAAACAGATTTCTGTACAGACATGGAATGCGGACTGATCAGAGCTCCTCTCACACAACTGAGGTAGCCCGACAGTTACTCCATATAAACTGAAAGAGGTGCATATCTGGAAATTATTCTCAGCGTGAAAACTGTCTGCCGTCTCCCTTGCCTTTGTTGACATGTTTGAAGATCTTGGCCTTGTGGACGTTTTTAGATTTCTGGTATCCGAAGCCGCCGCCTCCACCTCTCTTATGTAGCTTCACTCCTTTACTGCTGTGAACATCTGAGAGTGCAAACGGTTAAGGAACAAACACGGCAGCTAAATCTAAAACCCTAAAATAAATGCAGTTAAATGGCTTCATGAAAGTAGAAAAGTATGATCTTTAATATTTTTATTCTGCAAGGATGCACAGAATTGATAAAAACTGATTTGAAAAATACTTTGAATTCATGTTAACCATATTACCATATTGTTACCATAATAACCATATTAAACTATTTATTTTTAAATAGTGGTTGTGGATTAACTTGCATGGGTTAATTGTTCACCCAAAGACTAATAATGTGTGCTAGCATGACAGACTGATGGACTTCATCTCACTAAAGTTTGCAAAGGTGTTCTGTTAAAATGTCAAGTTTACCCAATTACTCCAATCAAATAGAGTACTCTTAACTGAAATCTATAACAAATGATTCAAACTGTATGTAAATTATACATCTGAGAAATCAGTGGAGGACTGCAGTATTGTGACAAAAGTTATGGCTTGTGATGTTGTAATAATGACTATCAATGTAATTTTTAAAACTATTAAGTTTTTTTTGTGTTGAAATGCGCCAAATATTGGCTACATATGCAGGCAACCTTTTTTAGTCTATGACATCAACCTAGTTCAAGTTAAATCTGAACATTTTAGTTTGTACCAATGGCATTTTCGCCAGAATTCCAGTTATTTTTTGACCCTAGTACAAACATAATCGCATATTATACTTCAAAACAAACTCATTATGTTTAAGTGACACAAGTAAGAGAACTGACACAATGATGGAAGGATACTGAGGTCCACAAAAGGTGGCACTTTAAATCCAAAGGACATTGCCACTTTCGGGAGGTCCAGCGTCTCTACATTATAGATCTGCTTAAGGGAATGAGAATCATAAGCTCTGACATAGGATTTGTAGGCCTCCTGAGCTGATTTGTGAAGGTAGTAGTTTTTCTCGATCAGTTTATCCAACTGAAAAAGATGAAAGCAGATACCACATATTCCATTTTAAAACCATTTTACATCAGTGAGGTTAAAAATGTAAAAGTTCAACTGGACTAATAGTGAATTCTTACCTGAGATTGAATATCTGAGATTTTTGTCCAGGAGAATTCAAACTCACTCAGGGGAACCTGTAGAGGAAAAAACTATTTAGTTTTTTTTAAAGACATATCTTGATTAACAGCTTAATTACTAACATAAAAAGAAATGCTGAGTATTTCAATGTTGAATTCATACGCAGAGCTAGAGCTTGACATTAAGACCCGCAAGCCCGGCAACTGCAGGTAGATTTCAGATGTGGCAGGTTAGACGGTCACTCCCACTTGCCACTTTTTTTTTTAAATTAAAGTTTTATTTTCAAGTGATTTGATGTTATGCACACTAAAAAAAGTGTGCATGTTCCCGTTTCCTTGCAAGAAGCAACCGTGCTTGGAAACTCTTGCAGTATTACTTTTACATTCTCTTTGAAATGGAATAGCGATGCTAGTGCATCCACAGTCCTGCTTCTCTCAAGAACCCAGGATTTTTTTATTTTTTTTAAAGTGTCTTTTTGTAAGCAGCTGCGGTTGCCGCTTTCACTTTAACCATTCTTTTAATAAATTGTTAATGGGGCTAATGTTGCACTGTGTGCACGTAATCATTACTTTATCATCACACAGTATGTTTTTTACCTGCTTTCTTTTGTTTACAGATATTTTTGTTAATATGGTTTAATTATCAGTTTTTACAATAACATTGCTTTGATAGGAGATTAGCTTCCCATTTGTGTAGTTAACTGGTAATCTGAGATCTTTAGCCAGGACAGACTACTGTGCATAGTACAATATACATGACAAAACTTATTTCTTAATGTCAATAGTTTTTTTTTTTTTTTTTTAAGAAAGTTTTGTTGAATAAAAAGTGCATGTATACAGCAATTTTGCATCATTTAAAAAATTGTGGCTGACAAATTAATACTTATTTTTTTGTGGTCAGAGATAAATCAAGTAAATCCCTAATTTTGAGCTATGAAAAATCATGTGAAATAAAACTAATTGCAACGCGACACTTTGAAACCATAACCCATTTGCTTATGCACACTGAGCAAGCTCATACACAACCCACAAAAAAAATAAAATGAACGAGGAGATATGTGGACATAACACAAAGTCTAAATCAAGTAATTTTAGCATGTCAAAGTCAAATTTATGCTAACAAAATATATTTTCCCAACAACAAAATTGCGGCTAATGAAAATGGCGAGTGACTAGTAATGTTGGAAATCCACAGTGTGTTGGTGACCAAAAAAGTTAACTTCAAGCCCTGCAAAGAGCTATTGGAAAAAAAAAACTTTAAGATACGACTTGAAAATCCTCAGTTTCTCTGTATGTTATTTGATGACCTTTCTTTCAAAGGAAGTAAAAATGTTGTCATTTAGAGCATTTTATGTTGGATAAAATAAACAAGAGCCACAATTTAAATGGTTATTTTCAATTTAAACATCACCAAACCGGTTTCATGGAAGAATCCATGAAAAAAAAAAATCCAAAAAAAAAAAACAAAACATCTGCAGTGCTGACCAATAATCTATAAAAATGATTCAAGATGACAATATTTTTATTTGAATTTGGGAACAGATGTTATTTGGCCTTTATATTTAAAATTATTCATATAATTATTTATTATAATAATTATAAATTTATACATGATAATAATTGTACACTAATAACTTTGTTATTTTTCCTCAAACACATATCTAGTAAACTAAATATATAAAGAATAAATATTTACAAGGGGTCTTTTTAAATTTTTTTCATAGCGGTAAAAAAAATAATAAATAACACTGCTCAGGGATAAAAACAAATATCTCTGCAAAGTAGTGTTTTTAAGTTTATCTGTGCCCTTATCAAGAAAATGTCCTACTTTGGCCTGCTTGAGGAATCGTAAAAAGCCAAGCTCCTCTGGCCTCAGGATCAGCAGTGCATGTCCTCTTCCATTAATACCACGAGCTGTTCGCCCAACACGATGGATGTACTCCTGAAATATCAACAGAAAAGTCTCATACAAATCTAAAAAAAACAAACCCAGGCTTCTTCAAATGAGACAAGGGCCTAACAGCTGTACCTTAGGATCATCAGGTGGGTCAAATTGAACAATCCAGTCCACTTCGGGGATATCCAAACCTCTGGCAGCCACATCCGTACAGAGGAGAATGCCAGAATCTGCATTACAAAACTGGAAAAACGTTGTGGTTCTCTTTGTCTGTTTCTGCTTCCCCTGTAAAACCAAAACCATCAGCACACTGCACAAACGCTGGTTACATGTGTGTCTCTACGCTTATTGACTCACATGAATAGCCATGACGGGCAGATCGATGTAATTGAGCAGCTCATAGTGGAACTTCACCGACATGCAGGATGAGAAAAACACCATCAGCTTCTTCTTGCGATTCTTCTTCAGAAACGTGAACAGCAGCAGGAAACGCTTCTCCGAAGGACACACAACATATCCCTACAAATAACATTTATTTAGATATTACCCGAAAAACATGTGAAGAACTGGTGCTGAAAAGAGCAGTTTACCTGTTCTAGTCCTTCAACAGTGGCTGTGTCTTTATTATCGTCCACTCCCACATACAGCGGCTCCTTCTTAAGGGAGATCCGTGCAAGATCTTCCACCTTACGTGTTTGTGTTGCAGAAAACAACATAGACTGTCTTTTTTCTGGAGGCGGAGAGAAGAGAAATATTTTTCCTCGCATTAGAAAGTAACGAAAAAAGTCGTCAATCCAATTACAAATGGTAAGCATTACTTTTTTTACCAGGTATTAACAAGCATTTAAATACTCTAACCACTTGTGCTAAGACGTATGATACAAGTAATCATGCATGAACAAACTAATGTTGCATAGCTGTGAAGCTTGCCTGAACCAATTGCCTGGATCGAGCACGGCGTTGTTAATATTAGGAGGAAAAAAAAATATTAATGGTTTTTTGGAGTCAAACACATTGGAAAACACTTGGAACAAAATTTAAGACCTCGTAAAAAGACTTTTTAATACCTTTTAAGGGCCTTAACTTTCTCATGACTTATCAACTTTTAATACTTTAAGACCTCGCGGACACCCGGTCTATATAAGAATTGCTAGCAGAATGTCAAAATGTTTGTTTCGTGTTGTTTACAGTTGTTAAAATTTTATCAGACCGAGAAAGATGAAGAGCTATTATAGAATTCCAGAAGTTATTGATCATAAAAGGGAAGAGTTCAAGTAACTGATTGAAAAACAGTGCAAAAGGTGGCTTGAACAGGGTATATACAGGAACCAGAGAGGAAAATCCAATAAGTTTTAAGATGTTTTTAAAACTCCATACATTAAGACCTCATTGCCACTTCAGGATTCAACGGTTACATCGAGAGACAATTTAACTTGATATATTTACTTAATACTGACTGTAAGAAACTAATCCTAAACTAAAACATTATTTATGTACTGAATAAAAATGCTTATCCAGCAGGTGGCACCTACAACAGCAGAAACTAGATATTAAAGTTTGAGGACAAACTTTATGGTGGCTTGAAAAGCCGAATCTGAAAGTTTGAAGTGGTTGAATTAGCATGTTACTAGCATGATTCTAGCATGAATTAGCATGCTACTAGGATAATTCTAGCATGAATTAGCATGTTAGTAGCATGATTCTTACATGAATTAGCATGTTGTTAGCATGATTCTAGCATGAATTAGCATGTTACTAGCATGATTCTAGCATGAATTAGCATGTTGTTAGCATAAATCTAGCATAAATTAGCATGTTACTAGCATGATTCTAGCATGAATTAGCATGTTGTTAGCATGATTCTAGCATGAATTAGCATTTTACTAGGCGGTTGCTAGGGTGTTTTGAGTGGTTGCTAAGTGGTTGCTAAGGTGGTGCTAGGCAGTTGCTAAGGTGTTCTGACTAGTTGCTAAGTGGTTACTAAGGTGTTGCAAGGTGGTCGCTAGGGTATTCTGAGTGGTTGCTAGGTGGTTGCTAAGGTGTTGCTAGGCGGTTGCTAGGGTGTTCTGAGTGGTTGCTAAGGTGTTGCTAGATGGTTGCTAAGGTGTCCTAAGTGGTTGCTAGGTGGTTGCTAGGGTATTCTGAGTGGTTGCTAAGGCGTTGCTAGGTGGTTGCTAGGGTGTCCTGAGTGGTTGCTAGGTGGTTGCTAAGGTGTTGCTAGGTGGTTGCTAGGGTGTCCTGAGTGGTTGCTAAGGTGTTGCTAGGCGGTTGCTAGGGTGTTCTGAGTGGTTGCTAGGTGGTTGCTAAGGTGTTGCTAGGTGGTTGCTAAGGTGTCCTGAGTGGTTGCTAGGTGGTTGCTAAGGTGTTGCTAGGTGGTTGCTAAGGTGTTGCTAGGCGGTTGCTAGGGTGTCCTAAGTGGTTGCTAGGTGGTTGCTAAGGTGTTGCTAGGCGGTTGCTAGGGTGTCCTAAGTGGTTGCTAGGTAGTTGCTAAGGTGTTGCTAGGCGGTTGCTAGGGTGTTCTGAGTGGTTGCTAGGTGGTTGCTAAGGTGTTGCTAGGTGGTTGCTAAGGTGTCCTAAGTGGTTGCTAGATGGTTGCTAGGGTGTTCTGAGTGGTTACTAAGGCGTTGCTAGGTGGTTGCTAGGGTGTCTTGAGTGGTTGCTAGGTGGTTGCTAAGGTGTTGCTAGGTGGTTGCTAGGGTGTCCTGAGTGGTTGCTAGGTGGTTGCTAAGGCGTTGCTAGGCAGTTGCTAGGGTGTTCTGAGTGGTTGCTAGGTGGTTGCTAAGGTGTTGCTAGGCGGTTGCTAAGGTGTCCCAAGTGGTTGCTAGGTGGTTGCTAAGGTGTTGCTAGGTGGTTGCTAAGGTATTCTGAGTGGTTGCTAAGGCGTTGCTAGGCGGTTGCTAGGGTGTCCTGAGTGGTCGCTAGGCCCTTACTAAGGCATTACTAGGCCGTTGCTAGGTGGTTGCTAGGCGGTTGCTAGGGTAATTTGGGTGGTTGCTAGGCAGTTGCTAGGGTACCCTGGTTGGTTACTAGGCAAGCCTCACATACATGATTGATAAAACATTTATACTTAGTAAGCATTTCTAGCAAGTTACAGTACTGGGCTAGTCAATATTAGCATGTAGCTAGTCACTGCTAGCATGTGTAGCATATAGGAAGTTCCGTTTGCTAGCATGAGTCAAACGAGCCAATCTCCAAGTCTCTACGATGTTCTGATGCTGAGATATAGCTGTTGATGAATGGTTGCTAGGGTACTCTGTTTTGTTGCTATGGGCGAGGTTACAGAGTGAACTTGAATGTGGTTGGTTGTCTTAGTCGAATGAACCAACCCCCATGTCTCTATGACACTGCTATGCAAAGATATGCATCTTGGCCTATTTTAATGGAAGTCTATGGAATCAATTTGGGGGCGTGGCTTGTGAGCTTCATTATCATATTGAGATGCTCATTGGTTGTCTGAGTCAGATGAGCCATCCCCCAAGTCAATAGGACACTGCTATCCAAAGATATGCATGTAGGCCAGTTATTAACATGAGTCTAGTTTGAATTAGCATGTTACTAGCATGATTCTAGTACAAATTAGCATGTCATTAGCATGTTTCCAGTATGAGTTAGCATGTCATTAGCATGATTAGCATATGAGTAGCATGTTGCTAGCATGATTGGCATGTCATTAGCATGTTAGAATTATAAGCATTTGATAGCACAGCTAATTACATTCTATAGGACAGTTGCTAGGGTGCAGTATGTGGTAGTTAGGGGTGTGGCTAGAAAGTTAAAAGGCCATCAGTGATTGGCTGCTGGCTAGACTGAGTTAAATGAGCTCAGCCATTAGTCTCTATGACAGTCTGATGCAGAGTTATGAGCTCACAAAGTTTGATCCCATGTTAAGTCAATGAGAGTCTTTTGTAATGGAAGTCTACGGGACAGTTGCTAGGGTGCCATAAGTGGTTGCTAGGGAGTGGCTAGTAAGTCTAAAGGTCATCAGTGATTGGCTGCTGACTAGACTGAGTTGAATGGGGCCTGACTCTAGTCTGTAGGACAGTCTGATGCAGAGTTATGAGCTCACAAAGGTTGACTCAATGTTAAGTCAATGGCAGTCTTTTACAATGGAAGTCTATGGGACAGTTGCTAGGGTGCCAAAAGTGGTTGCTAGGGAGTGGCTAGTAAGTTTAAAGGTCATCAGTTATTGGCTGCTGGCTAGACTGAGTTAAATGAGCCCAGTTAGAAGTCTGTAGGACAGTCTGATGCAGAGTTATGAGGTCACAAAGTTTGACCCAATGTTAAGTCAATGGGAATTTTGGGAATTTTCCGGGTCGTTTTTCGGAAAACCGAAAGTCGGATCTGTCGGAAAAGATATAGCAACCCGAGTCAGACCAGTTTGAAGGTTTGACGAAAGTTTGAGGTATGAAGCTTGAAAGGGTTAGGAGGAGATAGACTTTAAAATTAGTCTCAGAAGAAAGAAGAAGAAGCAGAATAATAATAAGTTTAAGTGAGATAACAGTATGTTGGCTTTTCAAGCCACCATAATAATGGTGTTGCCAATAACAGCAGGATTTTATTGATTTTATGAACTACACAACATCTTAATATTCGCAGGTTAAATTCAGGAAAACTTTAGCATACTGGTACCGAATTTAATACCTTGTATAAAAGAATAAGACTTTTTAAATGGCCTTAAACTTCTCTAAATTAATTTACTTTATACTTTTTAAGACCCTGCGGACACCCTGTTGAAATATATTCTCAAATATATACAACTACTTGTGTATGTTAAAACCTTTTGTGCAATTAATTGTTTGACAGCATTAATAAAGTATAATTGATAGTATACAGTTATAAACCATAATCATATATTTATGCATTATTATATTAAATAATAACACGTTACAAACTATTATAATTTTTTCCAACTTTTTTTTGTTGTTTTTTTTTGCACAGAACGGCACGATTTGACCATAAACTTCCGACTTGTTTCCGAGTTTAGTGAATTCATATGATTTTAACAGACACAATTGTAAGTTCGTAACCAACACTGGTGCACCTCACATTTTTAGGGACCGAGCACCGAACGGTGCAAGGCCCTATTGGAATTGCTCCGTTTATTAGGGACCGAGCACCGAACGGTGCAAGGCCCTATTGAAATTGCTCCGTTTATTAGGGACCGAGCACCGAAACGGTGCGTAGGCCCTATTGGAATTGCTCCGTTTTTTATTATTATTATTAGGGACCGAGCACCGAACGGTGCAAGGCCCTATTGGAATTGCTCCGTTTTTTATTATTATTATTATTATTATTATTATTCCGCCCCCTATCGGGGCACTTTTGAGGGTCTAAACATGCCCGAAAACTCATGAAAATTTGCACACACACCAAACCCGGTGTAAATAGCAGGTTGATATGGGTCTCGGAAGTGGGCATGGCAAAATGACTCGACAGCGCCACCTAGAAAAATTAAACGGACGAGCCCCCGATACACGAATCACGCACATGCACAAAAATTGGCACACACCTCAAACATGCCAAACCATACGAAAAAGTCTCTTGGAGCCATATCTCAAACCCAACAGGAAGTCGGATATTTTTAACTTCCTGCGGTGAAAAAGTGGCGTTTTTGCCATTTCCAGGCGTTGTATTTTAACGAACTCCTCCTAGGGATTTTATCCGATTTACACCAAAATTGGGTTTTGTCATCTAAAGGCCTTGGCGATGTTAAATTGCGAAGCTTTAGAGTTTTCGTCGATGGGCGTGTCCGTGGCGCCCTTGCAAACTTTGATGATTCGCCACAAAACAGGAAGTGGTTATAACTCAGGCATGCATTATCAGATCTGCCTCAAAATTCACACGCTTGATAAGCGTCCTGACCTGAACACGTTTACATGCCAATATACAGATATAAATATAGCGCCACCTGCTGGCCACAGGAAATGACATGATTTACGGAGTAATAAACTCCTCCCACAAATTTTTTTGTATCAGCACCTAAATTGAGTGGTGTCATCTGAAAGCTCTAGCGATGATATATTGTAAAGATCTAGAGTTTTCGCAGAGGGGTGTGTCCGTGGCGGTATGACAAACCTCAACGCTTCGCCATGGAACAGGAAGTCCTTATAACTCAACCACACAATGTCCGATCTGCCTGAAACTTCACATGGTTTATAAACGTCATCTCTTGAACACATCCACATAACAATATTGAAGTGGGCGTGGCAAAATGACTCGACAGCGCCACCTAGAATAATTAAATGGACGAGCCCCCGAGCTACGAATCACGCACATGCACGAAAATTGGCACACACCTCAAACATGCCAAAACATACGAAAAAGTCACTTGGAGCCATATCTCAAACCTAACAGGAAGTCAGATATTATTAACTTCCTGCGGCGAAAAAGTGGCATTTTTGCCATTTCCAGGCGTTGTATTTTAACGAACTCCTCCTAGGGATTTTATCTGATAAACACCAAAATTGGGTTTTATCATCTAAAGGCCTTGGCGATGTTAAATTGCGAAGCTTTAGAGTTTTTGTCGATGGGCGTGTCCGTGGCGGCCTCGCAAACTTTGATGATTCGCCACAAAACAGGAAGTCTTTATAACTCAGGCATGCATTATCAGATCTGCCTCAAAATTCACACATTTAATAACAGTCCTGACCTGAACAGGTTTACATGCCGATATCCAGATACAGTTATAGCGCCACCTGCTGGCCACAGGAAATGACATGTTTGACACTATAACAAACTCCTACCACAAACTTTCCCGTATCAGCACCAAAATAGAGTGGTGTCATCTGAAAGCTCTAGCAATGATATATTGTGAAGATCTAGAGTTTTCGCAGAGGGGCGTGTCTGTGGTGGCATGACAAACCTCAACGCTTCGCCATGGAACAGGAAGTCCTTATAACTCTACCACACAATGTCCGATCCGCCTGAAACTTCACCTGATTGATAAAAGTCCTCTCTTGAACACATCTACATAACAATATTGAGTCAGTAATAGCGCCATCTGCTGGCAGAAGGTAGTTTGGCTTGTAACTCGGCCACACAATGTCCGATCTGTCTAAAATGTCACATGGTTGATGAAAGTCCTCTCCTGAGCACATCTACATAATAATATTGAGTTTTTAATAGCGCCACCTGCTGGCAGAATGTAAATTGTCTTATAACACAATCTCCACACAATCTCTGATCTGCCTGAAACTTCACATGTTTGATAAAAGTCCACTCCTAAACACATCCCCATAACAATATTGAGTCAGTCATAACGCCACCTGCTGGCAAAAGGTAGTTTGGCTTATAACTCAGCCACAAAATGTCCCATGTGCCTGAAACTTCACATGGTTGATTAAATTCCTCTCCTGAAGACATCTACATGCCAATCTTTAGTCACAGGTATAGCGCCACCTGCTGACAGGAGGAAGTTTGGCATAAATCTGTATTTTTCTTAGTTTTTTTATATATATATCGGCTTATATTATTATTGTTCGCTGTTCTCTGTCATCGTAAGGTCACCGGGCGGCGGTGAGCCCGGGTGCGAGGTCCCTATCATCGCTGCTTGCAGCTTTAATTATTATTATTATTATTATTCCGCCCCCTATCGGGGCACTTTTGAGGGTCTAAACATGCCCGAAAACTCATGAAAATTTGCACACACACCAAACCCGGTGTAAATAGCAGGTTGATATGGGTCTCGGAAGTGGGCGTGGCAAAATGACTCGACAGCGCCACCTAGAAAAATTAAACGGACGAGCCCCCGATCCACGAATCACACACATGCACGAAAATTGGCACACACCTCAAACATGCCAAAACATACGAAAAAGTCTCTTGGAGCCATATCTCAAACCCAACAGGAAGTCGGATATTTTTGACTTCCTGCGGCGAAAAAGTGGCGTTTTTGCCATTTCCAGGTGTTGTATTTTAACGAACTCCTCCTAGGGATTTTATCCGATCAACACCAAAATTGGGTTTTGTCATGTAAAGGCCTTGGCGATGTTTAATTGCGAAGTTTTAGAGTTTTTGTCGATGGGCGTGTCCGTGGCGGCCTCGCAAACTTTGACAATTCGCCACAAAACAGGAAGTCGTTATAACTCAGGCATGCATTATCAGATCTACCTCAAAATTCACACGCTTGATAAGAGTCCTGACCTGAACACGTTTACATGCCGATATCCAGATTCAGTTACAGCGCCACCTGCTGGCCACAGGAAATGACATGTTTTACAGTGTAACAAACTCCTCCCACAATTTTTTTCGTATCAGCACCAAATTTGAGTGGCGTCATCTGAAAGCTCTATCGGTGATATATTGTGAAGATCTAGAGTTTTTGCAGAGGGGCGTGTCCGTGGCGGCATGAAAAACCTCAACGCTTCGCCATGGAAAAGGAAGTCCTTATAACTCAACCACACAATGTCCGATCTGCCTGAAACTTCACGTGGTTGATAAACGTCATCTCTTGAACACATCCACATAACAATATTGAAGTGGGCGTGGCAAAATGACTCGACAGCGCCAACTAGAAAAATTAAACGGACGAGCCCCCGATCTACGAATCACGCACATGCACGAAAATTGGCACACACCTTAAACATGCCAAAACATACGAAAAAGTCTCCTGGAGCCATATCTCAAACCCAACAGGAAGTCAGATATTATTAACTTCCTGCGGCGAAAAAGTGGCGATTTTGCCATTTTCAGGCGTTGTATTTTAACGAACTCCTCCTAGGGATTTTATCCGATCGACACCAAAATTGGGTTTTATCATCTAAAGGCCTTGGCGATGTTAAATTGCGAAGCTTTCGAGTTTTCGTCGATGGGCGTGTCCGTGGCGGCCTCGCAAACTTTAACGATTCGCCACAAAACAGGAAGTCGTTATAACTCAGGCATGCATTATCCGATCTGCCTCAAAATTCACACGTTTGATAAGAGTCCAGACCAGAACAAGTTTACATGCCGATATCCAGATACAGTTACAGCGCCACCTGCTGGCCACAGAAAATGTCATGATTTACAAAGTAATAAACTCCTCCCACAAATTTTTTCATATAAGCACCAAATTTGGTTGGTTGTGTATCTGAAAGCTCAAGCGATGATATATTGTAAAGATCTAGAGTTTTCGCAGAGGGGCGTGTCTGTGGTGGCATGACAAACCTCAACGCTTCGCCATGAAAAAGGAAGTCCTTATAACTCAACCACACAATGTCTGATCTGCCTGAAACTTTACATGGTTGATTAAATTCCTCTCCTGAAGACATCTAAATGCCAATATTGAGTCAGTCATAGCGCCACCTAGTGACAGAAGGTAGTTTTGCTTATAACTCAGCCACACAATGTCCAATCAGCCTGAAACTTCACAGGGTTGATAAAAGTCCTTTCCTAAACACATCTACATGCCAATATTGAGTCACAGTCATAGCGCCACCTGCTGGCAACAGGTAATTTGGCTTATAACTCAGCCACACAATGTCCGATCTGCCTGAAACTTCACATGGTTGATAAAAGTCTTCTCCTGAACACATCTACATAACAATATTGAGTCAGTTATAGCGCCACCTGCTGGCAGAAGGTAGTTTGGCTTATAACTCAGCCACACAATGTCAGAACTGCTTGAAACTTCACATAGTTGATAAAATTATTCTCCTGAAGACATCTACATGACAAAACTGAGTCACAGTCATAGCGCCACCTGCTGACAGGAGGAAGTTTGGCATAAATCTGTGGATTTCTCAGGTTTTTATATATATCGGCTTAAATTGTTATTGTTCACTGTTCTCTGTCATCCTGAGGCCACCGGGAGGCGGTGAGCACGGGTGCGAGGTCCCTATCATCGCTGCTTGCAGCTTTAATTAGGGACCGAGCACCGAAACGGTGCGTAGGCCCTATTGGAATTGCTCCGTTTTTTATTATTATTAGGGACCGAGCACCGAAACGGTGCGTAGGCCCTATTGGAATTGCTCCGTTTTTTATTATTATTATTATTATTATTCCGCCCCCTATCGGGGCATTTTTGAGGGTCTAAACATGCCCGAAAACTCATGAAAATTTGCACACACACCAAACGCGGTGTAAATAGCAGGTTGATATGGGTCTCGGAAGTGGGCGTGGCAAAATGACTCAACAGCGCCACCTAGAAAAATTAAACGGACGAGCCCCCGATACACGAATCACGCACATGCACGAAAATTGGCACACACCTCAAACACGCCAAAACATACGAAAAAGTCTCTTGGACCCATATCTCAAACCTAACAGGAAGTCGGATAATTTTAACTTCCTGCGGCGAAAAAGTGGCTTTTTTGCCATTTCCAGGCGTTGTAATTTAACGAACTCCTCCTAGGGATTTTATCCGATCGACACCAAAATTGGGTTTTGTCATCTAAAGGCCTTGGCAATGTTAAATTGCGAAGCTTTAGAGTTTTCGTCGATGGGCGTGTCCGTGGCGACCTCGCAAACTTTGATGATTCGCCACAAAACAGGAAGTCATTATAACTCAGGCATGCATTATCCGATCTGCCTCAAAATTCACACGTTTGATAAGAGTCCTGACCTGAACACGTTTACATGCCAATATCCAGATACAGTTACAGCGCCACCTGCTGGCCACAGGAAATGACATGTTTTACATCGTAACAAACTCTTCGCACAAATTTTTTCGTATCAGCACCAAATTTGGGTTGTGTTATCTGAAAGCCCTAGCGATGATATATTGTGAAGATGTAGAGTTTTCGCAGAGGGGCGTGTCCGTGGCGGCATGACAAACCTCATCGCTTCGCCATGGAACAGGAAGTCTTTATAACTCAAGCACACAATGTCCGATCTGCCTGAAACTTCACATGGTTGATAAAAGTCCTCTCCTGAACACATCCTCATAACAATAATGAAGTGGGCGTGGCAAAATGACTCGACAGCGCCACCTACAAAAACTAATCGGACGAGCCCCCGATCCACGAATCACGCACATGCACGAAAATTGGCACACACCTCAAACATGCCAAAACATACGAAAAAGTCTCTTGGAGCCATATCTCAAACCCAACAGGAAGTCGGATATTTTTAACTTCCTGCGGCGAAAAAGTGGCGTTTTTGCCATTTCCAGGCGTTGTATTTTAACGAACTCCTCCTAGGGATTTTATCCGATCGACACCAAAATTGGGTTTTGTCATCTAAAGGCCTTGGCGATGTTAAATTGCGAAGCTTTAGAGTTTTCATCGATGGGCGTGTCCGTGGCGGCCTCGCAAACGTTGACGATTCGCCACAAAACAGGAAGTCGTTATAACTCAGGCATGCTTTATCCGATCTGCCTCAAAATTCACACATTTGATAACAGTCCTGACCTGAATACGTTTATATAATGATATCCGGATAGAGTTATAGCGCCACCTGCTGGCCACAGGAAATGACGTTTTACATTGTAATATACTCCTTCCGCAAACTTTATTATATCAGCACCAAATTTGAGTGATGTTATTTGAAAGCTCTAGCAATGATATATTGTGAAGATCTAGAGATTTTGCAGAAGGGCGTGTCCGTGGCGGCATGACAAACCTCAACGCTTCGCCATGGAACAGGAAATGCTTATAACTCAACCACACAATGTCCGATCTGCCTGAAACTTCACGAGGTTGATTATATTCATCTCCTGAACACATCCACATAACAATATTGAGCCTGTCATAGCGCCACCTGCTGGTAGAAGGTAGTTTGGCTTGTAACTCAACCACACAATGCCCGATCTGCGTGAAACTTCACATGGTTGATGAAAGTCCTCTCCTAAGCACATCTACATAATTATATTGAGTCTGTCATAGCGCCACCTGCTGGTAGAAGGTATTTTGGCTTATAACTCAGCCACACGATCTCTGATCTGCCTGAAACTTCACATGGTTGATTAAATTCCTCTCCTGAAGACATCTACATTGCAATATTGAGTCACAGTCATAGCGCCACCTGCTGGCAGAAGATAGTTTGGCTTATAACTCAGCCACACAAAGTCTGACCAGCCTGAAAATTTACATGGTTAGTTAAAATCCTCTCCTGAAGACATGTACATGCCAATATTGAGTCACATTCATAGCGCCACCTGCTGGCAACAGGAAATTACTTATAACTCAGCCAAACAATGTCCGATCTGCCTGTAACATCACATGGTTGATAAGATTCCTCTCCAGAAGACATATTCATGCCAATCTTGCATCTCAGTCATAGCGCCACCTGCTGACAGGAAGAAGTTTGGCATAAATCTGTCATTTTTTCAAATTCTTTATATATATCGGCTTAAATTAATATTGTTCGCTGTTCTCTGTCATCGTGAGGCCACCGGGTGGTGGTGAGCCCGGGTGCGAGGTCCCTATCATCGCTGCTTGCAGCTTTAATTATTATTATTATTATTATTCCGCCCCCTATCGGGGCACTTTTGAGGGTCTAAACATGCCCGAAAACTCATGAAAATTTGCACACACACCAAACACGGTGTAAATAGCAGGTTGATATGGGTCTCGGAAGTGGGCGTGGCAAAATGACTCGACAGCGCCACCTAGAAAAATTAAACGGACGAGCCCCCGATACACGAATCACGCACATGCACGAAAATTGGCACACACCTCAAACATGCCAAACCATACGAAAAAGTCTCTTGGAGCCATATCTCAAACCCAACAGGAAGTCGGATATTTTTAACTTCCTGCGGCGAAAAAGTGGCGTTTTTGCCATTTCCAGGCGTTGTATTTTAACGAACTCCTCCAAGGGATTTTATCCCATCGACACCAAAATTGGGTTTTGTCATCTAAAGGCCTTGGCGATGTTAAATTGCGAAGCTTTAGAGTTTTCGTCGATGGGCGTGTCCGTGGCGGCCTCGCAAACTTTGATGATTCGCCACAAAACAGGAAGTCGTTATAACTCAGGCATGCATTATCCGATTTGCCTCAAAACTCACACGCTTGATAAGTGTCCTGACCTGAACACGTTTACATGCCGATATCCAGATATAGTTATAGCGCCAACTGCTGGCCACAGGAAATGACATGTTTTACACTGTAACAAACTCCTCCCACAAATTTTATGGTATCAGCACCAAATTTGAGTGGTGTCATCTGAAAGCTCTATCGGTGATATATTGTGAAGATCTAGAGTTTTCGGAGAGGGGCGTGTCCGTGGCGGCATGACAAACCTCAACGCTTCGCCATGGAACAGGAAGTCCTCATAACTCAACCACACAAAGTCCGGTCAGCCTGAAACTTCATATGGTTGATAAAAGTCCTCTCCTGAACACATCCCCATAACAATATTGAAGTGGGCGTGGCAAAATGACTCGACAGCGCCACCTATAAAAATTAAACGGACGAGCACCTGATCTACGAATCACGTACATGCACGAAAATTGGCACACACCTCAAACACACCAAAACATACGAAAAAGTCTCTTGAAGCCATATCTCAAACACAACAGGAAGTCGGATATTTTTTACTTCCTGCTGCAAATAAGTGGCATTTTTGCCATTTCCAGGCATTGTATCTTAACGAACTCCTCCTAGGGATTTTATGCTATCGACACCAAAATTGGGTTTTGTCATCTAAAGGCCTTGGCGATGATAAATTGCGAAGCTTTATAGTTTTTTTCGATGGGCGTGTCCATGGCGGCCCCGCAAACTTTGACGATTCGCCACAAAACCGGAAGTCATTATAACTCAGGCATGCATTATCCGATCTGCCTCAATTCACATGTTTAATAAGAGTCCAGACCAGAACACGTTTACATGCCAATATCCAGATACAGTTATAGCGCCACCTGCTGGCCACAGGAAATGTCATGATTTACAGAGTAATAAACTCCTCCCACAAATTTTTTCATATCAGCACCAAATTTGGTTGGTTGTTATCTGAAAGCTCAAGTGATGATATATTGTCAAGATCTAGAGTTTTCGCAGAGAGGCGTGTCCGTGGCGTCATGACAAACCTCAACGCTTCGCCATGGAACAGGAAGTCCTTATAACTCAACCACACAATGTCTGATCTGCCTGAAACTTCACATGGTTGATAAGATTTCTCTATTGAAGGCATCTACATGCCAATCTTGAGTCACAGTTATAGCGCCACCTGCTGACAGGAGGAAGTTTGGCATAAATCTGTGATTTTCTCAGATTTTTTTAATATATCGGCTTAAATTATTACTGTTCGCTGTTCTCTGTCATCCTGAGGCCACCGGGCGGCGGTGAGCCCGGGTGCGAGGTCCCTATCATCGCTGCTTGCAGCTTTAATTATTAGGGACCGAGCACCGAACGGTGCAAGGCCCTATTGGAATTGCTCCGTTTATTATTATTATTATTCTTCTCTCCAATGAATCGCGATTTTGAGGGGCTAAACATGCCCGAAAACTCACGCAACTTTGCACACGCCTCAGAAGTGGCGAAAATTTACGTTTTTTATGGGCTTCAGAAGTGGGCGTGGCAAAATGACTCGACAGCGCCACCTAGAAAAATTAAACGGACGAGCCCCCGATCCACGAATCACGCACATGCACGAAAATTGGCACACACCTCAAACATGCCAAAACATACGAAAAAGTCTCTTGGAGCCATATCTCAAACCCAACAGGAAGTCGAATATTTTTAACTTCCTGCGGCGAAAAAGTGGCGTTTTTGCCATTTCCAGGCGTTGTATTTTAACGAACTCCTCCTAGGGATTTTATCCGATCAACACCAAAATTGGGTTTTGTCATCTAAAGGCCTTGGCGATGTTAAATTGCGAAGCTTTAGAGTTTTCGTCGATGGGCGTGTCCGTGGCGGCCTCGCAAACTTTGACGATTCGCCACAAAACAGGAAGTCGTTATAACTCAGGCATGCATTACCCAATCTGCCTCAAAATTCACACGCTTGATAAGAGTCCTGACCTGAACACGTGTACATGCCGATATCCAGATACAGTTATAGCGCCACCTGCTGGCTACAGGAAATGACATGTTTTACATCGTAACAAACTCCTCCCACAAATTTTTTCGTATCCGCACCAAATTTAAGTGGTCTTATCTGAAAGCCCTAGCAATGATATATTGTGAAGATCTAGAGTTTTTGCAGAGGGGTGTGTCCGTGGCGGCATGACAAACCTCAACGCTTCGCCATGGAACAGAAAGTCCTTATAACTCAACCACACAATGTCCAATCTGCCTAAAACTTCAGATGGTTGATAAAAGTCCTCTCCTGAACACATCCTCATAACAATAATAAAGTGGGCGTGGCAAAATGACTCGACAGCGCCACCTATAAAAATTAAACGGACGAGCCCCTGATCTACGAATCACGCACATGCACGAAAATTGGCACACACCTCAAACATGTCAAAACATACGAAAAAGTCTCTTGGAGCCATATCTCAAACCCAACAGGAAGTCGGATATTTTGTACTTCCTGCGGCAAATAAGTGGCATTTTTGCCATTTCCAGGCTTTGTATCTTAACGAACTCCTCCTAGGGATTTGATCCGATCGACACCAAAATTGTGTTTTGTCATCTAAAGGCCTTGGCGATGTTAAATTGCGAAGCTTTAGAGTTTTTGTTGATGGGCGTGTTCGTGGCGGCCTCGCAAACTTTGACGATTCGCCACAAAACAGGAAGTCATTATAACTCAGGCATGCATTATCCAATCTGCCTCAAAATTCACACGTTGGATAAGAGTCCTGACCTGAACACGTTTACATGACAATATCAAGATACAGTTATAGCGCCACCTGCTGGCCACAGGAAATGACAGGTTTTACATTGTAACAAACTCCTCCCACAAATTTTATCGTATCAGCACCAAATTTGGGTGGTGTCATCTGAAAGCTCTAGCGATGATATATATTGCAAAGATCTAGAGTTTTCACAGAGGGGCGTGTCCGTGGCGGCATGACAAACCTCAACGCTTCGCCATGGAACAGGAAGTTCTTATAACTCAACCACACAATGTCTGATCTGCCTGAAACTTCACATGATTGATAAAAGTCCTCTCCTAAACACATCTACATAACAATATTGAGTCAGTCATTGCGCCACCTGCTGGCAGAAGGTAGTTTGGCTTATAACTCAGCCACACAATGTCCCATGTGCCTGAAACTTCACATGGTTGATAAGATTCCTCTCTGGAAGACATCTACATGCCAATCTTGAGTCACAGTCATAGCGCCACCTGCTGACAGGAGGAAGTTTGGCATAAATCTGTGATTTTCTTAGATTTTTTAAAATATATTGGCTTAAAATATTATTTTTCGCTGTTCTCTGTCATTGTAAGGTCACCGGGCGGCGGTGAGCCCGGGTGCGAGGTCCCTATCATCGCTGCTTGCAGCTTTAATTATTCTTCTTCTTCTTCTTCCGCGGAATGAATCGCGGTTTTGAGGGGCTAAACATGCCCGAAAACTCACGGAACTTTGCACAGGCCTCAGAAGTGGCAAAAATTTACGTTTGTTATGGGCTTCGGAAGTAGGCGTGGCAAATTGACTCGACAGCGCCACCTAGAAAAATTAAACGGACGAGCCCCCGATATACGAATCACGCACATGCACGAAAATTGGCACACACCTCAAACATGCCAAAACATACGAAAAAGTCTCTTGGAGCCATATCTCAAACCCAACAGGAAGTCGGATATTTTTAACTTCCTGCGGCGAAAAAATGACGTTTTTGACATTTCCAGGCGTTGTATTTTGACGAACTCCTCCTAGGGATTTTATCCGATCGACACCAAAATTGGGTTTTGTCATCTAAAGGCCTTGGCGATGTTAAATTGCGAAGCTTTAGAGTTTTCGTCGATGGGCGTGTCCGTGGCGGCCTTGCAAACTTTGACGATTCGCCAAAAAACAGGAAGTTGTTATAACTCAGGCATGCATTATCCGATCTGCCTCAAAATTCACACGTTTGATAAGAGTCCTGACCTGAACACGTTTACATGCCAATATCCAGATACAGTTATAGCGCCACCTGCTGGCCACTGGAAATGACATGTTTTACGGTGTAACAAACTTCTCCCACAAATTTTTTCGTATCAGCACCAAATTTGGGTTGTGTTGTCTGAAAGCCCTAGCAATGATATATTGTGGAGATCTAGAGTTTTCGCAGAGGGGCGTGTCCGTGGCGGCATGACAAACCTCAACGCTTCGCCATGGAACAAGAAGTCCTTATAACTCAACCACACAATGTGCGAACAGCCTGAAACTTCACATGGTTGATAAAAGTCCTCTCCTGAACACATCCACATAACAATTATGAAGTGGGCGTGGCAAAATGACTCGACAGCGCCACCTATAAAATTTAAACGGACGAGCCCCTGATCTACGAATCACGCACATGCACGAAAATTGACACACCCCTCAAACATGCCAAAACATACGAAAAAGTCTCTTGGAGCCATATCTCAAACCCAACAGGAAGTCGGATATTTTTAACTTCCTGCGGCGAAAAAATGACGTTTTTGACATTTCCAGGCGTTGTATTTTGACGAACTCCTCCTAGGGATTTTATCCGATCGACACCAAAATTGGGTTTTGTCATCTAAAGGCCTTGGCGATGTTAAATTGCGAAGCTTTAGAGTTTTCGTCGATGGGCGTGTCCGTGGCGGCCTTGCAAACTTTGACGATTCGCCAAAAAACAGGAAGTTGTTATAACTCAGGCATGCATTATCCGATCTGCCTCAAAATTCACACGTTTGATAAGAGTCCTGACCTGAACACGTTTACATGCCAATATCCAGATACAGTTATAGCGCCACCTGCTGGCCACTGGAAATGACATGTTTTACGGTGTAACAAACTTCTCCCACAAATTTTTTCGTATCAGCACCAAATTTGGGTTGTGTTGTCTGAAAGCCCTAGCAATGATATATTGTGGAGATCTAGAGTTTTCGCAGAGGGGCGTGTCCGTGGCGGCATGACAAACCTCAACGCTTCGCCATGGAACAAGAAGTCCTTATAACTCAACCACACAATGTGCGAACAGCCTGAAACTTCACATGGTTGATAAAAGTCCTCTCCTGAACACATCCACATAACAATTATGAAGTGGGCGTGGCAAAATGACTCGACAGCGCCACCTATAAAATTTAAACGGACGAGCCCCTGATCTACGAATCACGCACATGCACGAAAATTGACACACCCCTCAAACATGCCAAAACATACGAAAAAGTCTCTTGGAGCCATATCTCAAACCCAACAGGAAGTCGGATATTTTTAACTTCCTGCGCCAAATAAGTGGCATTTTTGCCATTTCCAGGCGTTGTATCTTAACGAACTCCTCCTAGGGATTTTATCCGATCGACACCAAAATTGGGTTTTGTCATCTAAAGGCCTTGGCGATGTTAAATTGCGAAGCTTTAGAGTTTTCATCGATGGGCGTGTCCTTGGCGGCCTCGCAAACTTTGATGATTCGCCACAAAACAGGAAGTCGTTATAACTCAGGCATGCATTATTCGATCTGCCTTAAAATTCACACGCTTAATAAGAGTCCTGACCTGAACACGTTTACATGCCAATATCCAGATACAGTTATAGCGCCACCTGCTGGCCACAGGAAATGATATGTTTTACGGAGTAACAAACTTCTACCACAAATTTTATCGTATCAGCACCAAAATTGGGTAGTGTTATCTGAAAGCTCTAGCGATGATATATTGTGAAGATCTAGAGTTTTCAGAGAGGGGCGTGTCCGTGGCGGCATGACAAACCTCACTGCTTCGCCATGGAACAGGAAGTCCTTATAACTCGACCATACAATGTCCGATCAGCCTGAAACTTCACAGGGTTTATAAAAGTCCTCTCCTGAATACATCTACATAATAATATTGAGTCAGAGTCATAGCACCACCTGCTGGCAGAAGGAAGTTTGGCTTGTAACTCGGCCACACAATCTCTGATCAGCCTGAAACTTCACATGGTTGATAAAAGTCCACTCCTGAACACATCCACATAACAATATTGAGTCAGTTATAACGCCACCTGCTGGCAGAGGGTAGTTTGGCTTATAACTCAGCCACACAATGTCCCATGTGCCTGAAACTTCACACGGTTGATAAGATTCCTCTCCGGAAGACATCTACATGCCAATTGTGAGTCAAAGTTATAGCGCCACCTGCTGACAGGAGGAGGTTTGGCATAAATGTGTGATTTTCTTAGATTTTTAAAAATATATTAGCTTAAATTATTATTGTTCGCTGTTCTCTGTCAATTGTAAGGCCACCGGGCGGCGGTGAGCCCGGGTGCGAGGTCCCTATCATCGCTGCTTGCAGCTTTAATTATTAGGGACCGAGCACCGAAACGGTGCGTAGGCCCTATTGGAATTGCTCCGTTTATTAGGGACCGAGCACCGAACGGTGCAAGGCCCTATTGGAATTGCTCCGTTTATTATTATTATTATTATTATTATTATTATTATTCTTTTCCGGAATGAATCGCGATTTTGAGGGGCTAAACATGCCCGAAAACTCACGGAACTTTGCACACGCCTCAGAAGTGGCGAAAATTTACGTTTATTATGGGTCTCGGAAGTGGGCGTGGCAAAATGACTCGACAGCGCCACCTAGAAAAATTAAACGGACGAGCCCCCGATCTACGAATCACGCACATGCACGAAAATTGGCACACACCTCAAACACACCAAAACATACGAAAAAGTCTCTTGGAGCCATATCTCAAACCCAACAGGAAGTCGGATATTTTTGACTTCCCGCGGCGAAAAAGTGGCGTTTTTTCCATTTCCAGGTGTTGTATTTTAACGAACTCCTCCTAGGGATTTTATCCGATCGACACCAAAATTGGGTTTTGTCATCTTAAAGCCTTGGCGATGTTAAATTGCGAAGCTTTAGAGTTTTCGTCGATGGGCGTGTCGGTGGCGGCCTCGCAAAGTTTGACGATTCGCCACAAAACAGGAAGTCGTTATAACTCAGACATGCATTATCCGATCTGCCTCAAAAATCACACGCTTGATAACAGTCCTGACCTGAACACGTTTACATGCCAATATCCAGATACAGTTACAGCGCCACCTGCTGGCCACAGGAAATGACATGTTTTACAAAGTAACAAACTCCTCCCACAAATTTTATCGTATCAGCACCAAAATTGGGTAGTGTTATCTAAAAGCTCTAGTGATGATATATTGTGAAGATCTAGAGTTTTCGGAGAGGGGCGTGTCCATGGCGGCATGACAAACCTCAATGCTTCGCCATTGACCTGGAAGGCTTCATAACTCAACCCCACAATGTCTGATCAGCCTGAAACTTCACATGGTTGGTAAAAGTCTTCTCCTGAACACATCCACATAACAATATTGAAGTGGGCGTGGCAAATCAACTCGACAGCGCCACCTAAAAAAATTAATTGCATGAGCCCCTGATATACGAATCATGCACATGCACGAAAATTGGCACACACCTCAAACATGCCAAAACATACGAAAAAGTCTCTTGGTGCCATATCTCAAACTCAACAGGAAGTCGGATATTTTTAACTTCCTGCTGAAAAAAAGTGGCGTTTTTGCCATTTCCAGACGTTGTATTTTAACGAACTCCTCCTAGGGATTTTATCCGATCAACACCAAAATTTGGTTTTGTCATCTAAAGGCCTTGGCGATGTTAAATTGCGAAGCTTTAGAGTTTTTGCAGAGGGGTGTGTCAGTGGTGGCATGACAAACCTCAACGCTTCGCCATTGACCAGGAAGTCCTTATAACTCAACCACACAATGTCCGATCTGCCTGAAACTTCACATGGTTGATAAAAGTCCTCTTCTGAACACATCCACATAACAATATTGAGTCAGTCATAGCGCCACCTGCTGGCAACCAGAAGTTTGGCTGATAACTCAGCCACACAATGTTTGACCTGCCTGAAAATTCACATGGTTGAATAAAATCCTCTCCTGAAGACATCTACAAGCCAATATCAAGTCACAGTCATAGCGCCACCTGCTGACAATAGGAAGTTACTTATAACTCAGGCAAGCAATGTTCGATCTGCCTGAAAAATTACATGGTTGATAAAATTTATCTCCTAAAGACATCTACATGCCAATATTGACACACAGTCCAAGCGCAACCTGCTGACAGGAGGAAGTTTGGCATAAATCTGTGATTTTCTCAGGTTTTTTAAATATATATTGGCTTAAATTAATATTGTTCGCTGTTCTCTGTCATCCTGAGAACACCGGGCGGCGGTGAGCCCGGGTGCGAGGTCCCTATCATCGCTGCTTGCAGCTTTAATTATTATTATTATTATTCTTCTCTCCAATGAATCGCGATTTAGAGGGGCTAAACATGCCCGAAAACTCACGCAACTTTGCACACGCCTCAGAAGTGGCGAAAATTTACGTTTATTATAGGTCTCGGAAGTGGGTGTGGCAAAATGACTCGACAGCGCCACCTAGAAAAATTAAACGGACGAGCCCCCGACCTACGAATCACGCACATGCACGAAAATTGGCACACACCTCAAACATGCCAAAACATACGAAAAAGTCTCTTGGAGCCATATCTCAAACCCAACAGGAAGTCAGATATTTTTGACTTCCTGCGGCGAAAAAGTGGCGTTTTTGCCATTTCCAGGCGTTGTACTTTAACGAACTCCTCCTAGGGATTTTATCCGATCGACACCAAAATTGGCTTTTGTCATCTAAAGGCCTTGGCGATGTTAAATTGCGAAGCTTTTGAGTTTTCGTCGATGGGCGTGTCCGTGGCGGCCTCGCAAAGTTTGACGATTCGCCACAAAACAGGAAGTCGTTATAACTCAGACATGCATTATCCGATCTGCCTCAAAATTCACACGTTTAATAACAGTCCTGACCTGAACACGTTTACATGCCAATATCCAGATACAGTTACAGCGCCACCTGCTGGCCACAGGAAATGACATGTTTTACAGAGTAACAAACTCCTCCCACAAATTTTATCGCATCAGCACCAAAATTGGGTAGTGTTATCTAAAAGCTCTAGCGATGATATATTGTGAAGATCTAGAGTTTTCAGAGAGGGGCGTGTCCGTGGCGGCATGACAAACCTCAACGCTTCGCCATTGACCAGGAAGGCTTTATAACTCAACCACACAATGTCCGATCTGCCTGAAACTTCACATGGTTGATAAAAGTCCTCTCCTGAACACATCCACATAACAATATTGAAGTGGGCGTGGCAAATAGACTCGACAGCGCCACCTACCAAAATTAATCGGACGAGCCCCTGATATACGTATCACACACATGAACGAAAATTGGCACACACCTCAAACATGCCAAAACATACGAAAAAGTCTCTTGGAGCCATATCTCAAACTCAACAGGAAGTCAGATATTTTTAACTTCCTGCTGTAAAAAAGTGGCGTTTTTGCCATTTCCAGGCGTAGTATTTTAACGAACTCCTCCTAGGGATTTTATCCGATCAACACCAAAATTTGGTTTTGTCATCTAAAGGCCTTGTCGATGTTAAATTGCGAAGATCTAGAGTTTTCGGAGAGGGGCGTGTTCGTGGCGGCATGACAAACCTCAACGCTTCGCCATTGACCAGGAAGTCCTTATAATTCAACCACACAATGTCCGATCTGCCTGAAACTTCACATGGTTGATAAAAGTCCTCTCATAAACACATCCACATAACAATATTGAGTCAGTCATAGCGCCACCTGCTGGCAACCGGAAGTTTGGCTTATAACTCAGCCACACAATGTTTGACCTGCCTGAAAATTCACATGGTTTATTAAAATCCGCTCCTGAAGACATCTACAAGCCAATAATGAGTCACAGTCATAGCGCCACCTGCTGGCAATAGGAAGTTACTTATAACTCAGCCAAACAATGTTCGATCTGCCTGAAAAATTACATGGTTGATAAAATTTATTTCCTGAAGGCATCTACATGCCAATATTGACTCACAGTCTTAGCGCAACCTGCTGACAGGTGGAAGTTTGGCATAAATCTGTGATTTTCTCAGGTTTTTTACATATACATTGGCTTAAATTAATATTGTTCGCTGTTCTCTGTCATCCTGAGGCCACCGGTCGGCGGTGAGCCCGGGTGCGAGGTCCCTATCATCGCTGCTTGCAGCTTTAATTAGGGACCGAGCACCGAAACGGTGCGTAGGCCCTATTGGAATTGCTCTGTTTATTATTATTAGGGACCGAGCACCGAAACGGTGCGTAGGCCCTATTGGAATTGCTCCGTTTTTTATTATTATTATTATTATTATTATTATTATTATTATTATTATTCCGCCCCCTATCGGGGCACTTTTGAGGGTCTAAACATGCCCGAAAACTCATGAAAATTTGCACACACACCAAACGCGGTGTAAATAGCAGGTTGATATGGGTCTCGGAAGTGGGCGTGGCAAAATGACTCGACAGCGCCACCTAGAAAAATTAAACGGACGAGCCCCCGATACACGAATCACGCACATGCACGAAAATTGGCACACACCTCAAACATGCCAAACCATACGAAAAAGTCTCTTGGAGCCATATCTCAAACCCAACAGGAAGTCGGATATTTTTAACTTCCTGCGGCGAAAAAGTGGCATTTTTGCCATTTCCAGGCGTTGTATTTTAACGAACTCCTCCTAGGGATTTTATCCGATCGACACCAAAATTGGGTTTTCTCATCAAAAGGCCTTGGCGATGTTAAATTGCGAAGCTTTAGAGTTTTCGTCGATGGGCGTGTCGGTGGCGCCCTCGCAAACTTTGATGATTCGCCACAAAACAGGAAGTCGTTATTACTCAGGCATGCATTATCCGATCTGCCTCAAAACTCACACGCTTGATAAGCGTCCTGACCTGAACACGTTTACATGCCAATATCCAGATACAGTTATAGCGCCACCTGCTGGCCACAGGAAATGACATGATTTACGGAGTAATAAACTCCTCCCACAAATTTTTTCGTATCAGCACCAAAATTGGGTGGTGTTATCTGAAAGCTCTAGTAATGATATATTGTGAAGATCTACAGTTTTCGCAGAGGGGCGTGTCTGTGGTGGTATGACAAACCTCAACGCTTCGCCATGGAACAGGAAGTCCTTATAACTCAACCACACAATGTCCGATCTGCCTGAAACTTCACATGGTTGATAAACGTCATCTCTTGAACACATCCACATAACAATATTGAAATGGGCGTGGCAAAATGACTCGACAGCGCCACCTAGAAAAATAAACGGACGAGCCCCCGAGCTACGAATCACGCATATGCACGAAAATTGGCACACACCTTAAACATGCCAAAACATACGAAAAAGTCTCTTGGAGCCATATCTCAAACCCAACAGGAAGTCAGATATTATTAACTTCCTGCGGCGAAAAAGTGGCATTTTTGCCATTTCCAGGCGTTGTATTTTAACAAACTCCTCCTAGGGATTTTATCCGATCGACACCAAAATTGGGTTTTATCATCTAAAGGCCTTGGCGATGTTAAATTGCGAAGCTTTAGAGTTTTTGTCGACGGGCGTGTCCGTGGCGGCCTCGCAAACTTTGATGATTCGCCACAAAACAGAAAGTCGTTAT